>NW_010105950.1:6820-46466 GCF_000699245.1 Pterocles gutturalis | reverse complement strand
CACTGAGGGGAGCAGATGGGGGGGTGCAGGCATCAGCGCTGGCCCCTGGGTTTAAGCGAGGTGCCCGGGGGGGGGCATGGCAAGCTGGGGGGCAGAGCCCGGCTAGGGGAGCAAATGGTTGGAGCTGGTGCGTGGGACAGGACCGGGTTTGTCGCTGTGTGCCCAGAGCTGGACTGTGCCCAGAGCAGCTCAGCCATCTGTACCCAACACTATCCAACATCTGTACCCAACAGTAGTTCCCACGGCCTTCGGTTCAAGAGGGTAAACCATAAAATCCTAAACCAGAAACTTAGCGTGGTGTTATAAATCTTTATGCAACTATTTTGACAAGGAGAAAGGAAAATAGTAAAAATACTAAAATAGGAAGTTCCCTATTACTCGCTGAAGAGCCTCATCTTTATAAGATGCAACAGGTTTGTTCTCTAAGATAAACAACTGATGCCACCACTTCTACTAAAGCGGGTTGTTTTTTTCAAAGTGCACTTAAATGTGGATTTTTTGTATTGGCATTAAGGCAGCACAATAATACTTGGAAAAATAACTGGCAAGTCTAGACTGTGAGGAGACAGATTAGGGAAATTGGTATCTCAAAACTTCATCGCCTCCCATCCCCCACAAATTCTATTTTTGCTGCTGTCATTAAGACTTTCCCATGTTCAGTCTGAAATACTTAAAGAATTTTAAAGCATTTCTTTCTATATGAAGCTGCATAAAGGAATTTCCAAACCAAGAAGCAGTACTTAAAATTGAAACAAAGTATTTTTGTCATAAGTAATCTCTTGACCTAATGCTTATACAAAACATTTTTCCATAGATGACACTCACCTAAAACACATTTAAATAAGTTTAAGTTTGGAAATTTGTAACAGGAGATGATTTTACTGACCCTTTGCAGACAGATGACAGACCTGTGGTATTTGAATATATTTTGAAGCCTGATGCTGAATGTCTATAGCAAAGGGGAAATTTAGAACAATGCTAAAGAATTTATATGTCAGGAGTAAAAAAAGTGTTGTTTCTGTAAGTTGGATACTAATTTTAGTCTTTTTAGAAATAAATATTTTATGCCCCATCAGAAAGACTGAAATAATTGTCACTAAAGATAACAACAACCAAAAAAAGACATTCTGTGAAGTCAGAGGCCTATGTGCTGGCAAAGAGGAGTGCTGCCTGTGACGTACAGCTCTGTTAGCAGTCCCGAAGAACTGGAAGGGTAGAGCCAAGCTTGTACCTGTCTTACGCTCTACGATGGCATCCAGGGCATCGTTCATTCTGGAGGAGCAGTGGTATAGAGGTTTCCATTACCAGCATCCGCTACTTTTTGAGGATATAGAGTACAAGCTGTTTTTGACAAAGTCAGGACTGGTGTACTTCAGATGCATGGCACTAAAGAGTGGTTGTGTCCTTGTGTCAGCAAGGAAAATTCTTCCTTCTCAAAACACCTGTAGGGATGTTAACTTAATGCAGTGCAGATGGTCCCAGAGAGCTTCCAATTTAACAAGAACGTGTGGCAAAGAGATACAGAGTTATTTCCTAAGAGTATGTCAGACCCCCTCACATGACTTGGAGGGTCAGCTATGGCCAAAATATGGTCATTGCTGCCATGCAGATTTCATTTTCTGTTTGCTTGTCCTTATCACTCATCCTTTCCTAGGTGGGAAAGTTGGTGTGTACGCTCCCTTGGCTTTCTCCTTGTAATGGTGCCAGGCAATGGCACTTCACTAGTTTTTGATAAGATGATGTTCTGGGGTTTTTTTTGAGGAATATCTCTACTATCTGGTAATTTAGAATGCAGGACCAGTAAGCATTTCTCAGTCTCCATAGTTATTCCTTTTAAACTACTTCATTTCTTGGAAGTTCCATCTTTAGTTTGTTGCTGCTGTATATCTTTACATAAAATCTTCCTGAATGTTTGCTGTTTGTTTCTTCATTTTACTGACTAGAAGATATAGGACATACTCCTTGTATAGCTGTCCGAGCAGTTCTTGATTTTGATTAATCGATCTGTCGTTCCAAGTTCAAGTGATTACATAGAAAGAATTGGATTTATTTTACTTTTCAAGTACGTTGCAGTGAGTATAGGAACGATATGGAATTACTGCAATGTGGAATTCAGTCTTAAACATATTTTGGCTTTTGAGTTCACTTTGCTTTTAAATAACTTCCCCTCCCCCTTATGTTTAGGAAGTACAGAAGTTGAATCAGCAACTAGAGGAGAAAAATGGAGAGATACAGCAGATGATAAATCAGCCTCCATATGAAAAGGAGAGAGAAATCTTACGACTTCAGAAGAGCTTGGCAGAGAGAGAGAAGGCTCAGGCCACCAGTGATGTTTTATGCCGTTCACTTACTGATGAAACTCACCAACTTCAACGCAAATTAGCATCCACAGCAGAAATGTGTCAACATCTGGCAAAATGTCTAGAAGAGAAGCAAAGAAAAGAGAAGGGGAATTCAGATGACCAGATACCTACTGAAAGATCTAATCAGGTATTCCTACTAGTACTATGTTTCTTTAAAGTCTTATTAGCTTCTGAGGTATTAATTATAATATGATAGTTGTAACTGGGGAGTGGTGAGAAACATCCCTTTAAATAATTTCATGTAGGGTGAAAAGATTACCATGGCACGCTCCAAATAATTCTGAGTACCAAAAGTTTAGAATGGAAGCAGCTGTCAATCACTTACATTTTAGCCATTTCACTTATCATCAGAGGGTTTTTTTTGGAGAGCAGAGGATCTTGAGAGGTCCCTTCCAACCTCAGCAATTCCATGATTACAGTTCTTCCCTGCGTATACAGGAGACAGTACTTCCTTTATACCACAGCATGCTTCTGTGCATCACTAGGTGGTGCTGTGCTTTTGAAGGTGATAGCTCCTGATTACTTGTTCAAGCATCCAAATCACAAAACAAAGAGATATTTTAAAGTAGTATTTATATTAAGACTCTATAGCACGTGGTCTTCTCAGATCAGGATTTGGCTTTGCACACATGACAAAGACTTACAGAAAGTTGGTTAGGGAAGAATGAGTCAAGGTGTCTCACCTGTTTTTTCTTTTTTTGCTTTGGGGTTCTTCCCTGGCTCCCCTCAGTGCAAGGCAATGTTTCTCTCCAGGAGGGATGTTTAAAAAAATTGCTTCATGTTAGGAAGGTGTCAGAAGTGCCACTGAGGGGCACAAAGAAACACTGTGATTTTGTCCTGCTTTGCTAATGGCTATGTGGCTTTGCCACATCATCACCTTAGCTGAAGCTTTTCAGCATAGGGTAGAGGTAGATCACGTTCTGTTGTTCCAGAAATCACGATGGGTCAGTTAGGTAATTCATGATAATACCATAACAAAATAACATTAAAGGTACTGCCTCAAATAACAGATCAGAGTATTGAGTGGGATGCTACAGCCAATTCTCCAAAAAAAAAAAAAAAAATTGTCTCATGCTCTTACTGATACGTAGTGGCAATGTGATGTTTCACACACTGCTCCTCTACGCTTTTTAGATAAAGTGTATACATGCTCGCTTCTATGTTGCAAAACATCCCAGGAGCACTTCCAAAGAGAACTTATTCAAATTAAAGTTACCAGTAAGAAATAGTTAGAGGCTGACTAGATATAAAAAAAAAGGACTTAAGGGGCTTGGAGCATTCAGTATTATCATATTTTACATGTACTTCATAGACAGGAAACTTGATTGACTTTGATATATGTAATAAGTAGCTAACCTTGTACAGTGGGGACTTCCCTGTTGAAGAAGAGAAATTTCAGATGCAAGTACTAGCTGATTCTAGGGAATTTTGTACAAAAGTGTTCTATATTACTCATGTACACCGGGGTTTTTTTAAGCAGATGTCACAACTGTAAAAGGGGTATCATTTTAGTCAATTATTTAGCAAGCAGGGTTTTTTTCCCCTCAGTAATTTCTTCCTAGTACTGGCCAAAATTGACAGTAATAACAAAGCAAGATGAAGGCATATCTGTGTCATTGTCATGCATTCCCCTAGTCCAGACAAATAGTTTTCAAGGAGTTCATGTAGACTTAAGCTCTGTTGTCATCAGTGTAGACCCTCATGCATGTAAAATGGGTGGTATTTTTCTTGTTACATTTAGCTGGCTCAGAATTTGGTAAGACACATGTTTATGACACCACACAGAACGATTTAAAAGCAATACCAAGGTAGTAAAAACCTGTGTACATTTTTTTCTCTGCTTATTAATAATAAACGCTGTAAGCTATATACTATATGGAAATAAGTAGATGTAGATATATGTCTTTGTTTCACTGATAGCTTATAGTTTTAAAGGAATTTAAAAACAAGATTATTTCCAGTTTAGCAGCAGAGCTAAGTAGCATTTGGGATTTTCATGTTAAAGTAACACTTCCTTTATCTGAAAATTATAGCTTTTAGACAATGAAACTTCACTTCAAGCTCTTATCTGCAACCTACAAGATGAAAACAGGATGTTAAAACAAAAAGTAGCTCATGTGAGTACTTCCATTCTGTACAAGATTAAGATTTGATTGAGTACTTTGAATTACAGTAAACTTGGAATAGGTAAGGCCTGGTTAATCTAGTTAAATGGCAGTTTAATGCCAGTCCAAAAGTTTTGTTAGTCCTTTCAACATGGGACATAGTCTTTGTTCCGTTAGTTAAGAAAACTTACTACATTATTTTTAAAGTATTGGGTTTTTGCTGTTAAAAATAAACTGCAGATGAAAATTTTCATGTTCCTTCCATGCATCTGTATCCCATTTCAGGAGAAGAGCACTAGGCCCAGGGTGACTGCCAACCCCTCTCATTCCATATTATTTAATACTGTCCCTACGGATTGGCAGATGGGGAAGGCTGCCTGTGAAGAGCCTGGCTTATAGCATCATAATCTTCTTCTCTCCTGTAAAGTGGCTTATCCACACTCAGGAGCTGAGTCAGCAGATTATTATATTTTAGAGAATTTTGATCCTGCACATATAGACAGTCCATAAAAGCTTGAAGTTTGTGTGTTCTTGTTGGTGTCTTCATGACTCGCCTGGGTAATCTTTCAGGTGGAAGACTTAAATGCGAAATGGCAGAAATATGATGCGAGTAGGGATGAGTATGTGAAGCGACTCCACTTGCAGCTAAAAGAGATGAAGTCACAACTGGAGCAGCAGCATGGCATAACCTCAGCACAAACGAATTCTGACCTGATGCACAAGGAGATATTCCGGTTAAACAAGCTGCTGGAAGAAAAAATGAATGAATGCATAAAAACAAAGAGAGAATTAGAAGATGTGAAGAAAGCTAGTGAAGGAGATAATGAGCGCATACAAATGCTGGAGCAACAGGTAATTAAGTTTCTTTTTCCTAGAGGTGGGAATTCTTAGTTTCCCCCCAGACCACTGAAGTCCAAGGGGGAAAAATGAAATTATTTCTATTGACATTTGCCACTTGTCTTGCCACATTTGGCTATACAGATACCGAACAACCCAGATTTAAAGGAAATGCACTACTTAAAGAACTGCATGCAGTTCTGCTGGCTTTAACACAAAATATGAAAGATCTGAAAAAGAAATGCAAACACCTTTAAAGTAGAGATATGACCGAAGAAAACAGAGATTCTGGGAATAAGAAATTACAAACAAAGGAATCACAGCCTCAGCTTTTTAATCTAAGGCACCAATGCTCAAATTTGTAAAATATTAACATAATAATTCTTTTTCAGGTCCTAGTTTATAAAGATGATTTCACATCTGAGAGATCAGACAGAGAACGAGCACAGAGTAAAATACAAGAGCTTCAGGCAGAAGTTGCATGTCTGCAACACCAGCTAGCAAGAAGACAGGTAAGAAAACAACATGCTATTCTTTCAATTAAAGCACGTCAACAGGATTGAGTATTAAAATATACTTTTAAAAACATTAAAAAAAAATCTTAGTACTTCTAAAATCACTTCAGCTCAGTGCAGCTATCAAAAACTTACATTATTTCATAGTCAGTTCTAGTAGAGATGCTTCCCAATGTATGTGTAATACTTTTTCAGTCCATTTTTCGTCTTTTTTGGGTCACCACAGTAAGGGTGAATTCTTAGAAGAAAGAGAAGGATGGCCATGACTCTTGTAACAGTGTCATCTTTACAGTAGCATAGTAGCTATATTCTGTGTTTTCTACAAGCCTTCTTTACAACTATATTAACAAAACTGCAAAAATTGATGCATATTGTATTTACAAATCTTCCGATAAAAACGTGAGCAGTGTTTCAGATAAAGGTGATAAAATATGCTGTTAAATAATATTTTTTTACTGCATCTTTTTCAAGAGCTCTTCTTTCTCTTTCCAGGACTCAAGAGACACAAGTAGTCATTTCAGAGTTCACGCTGGTAACCAAAATCATCTGTATGTACAGACAAATGTTGAACATCTACGAGGCAATAGCCCAGGCCAAACAGGCATGAGAAGAACATCCTCACAGTCTGAACAACCTCCTCCTCCTGCAGACAGTGGAAACTCGGGATCAGAGGGCAGGGCACAGGGTGAACTTAGATGCCCTCATTGTATGAGGTTTTTCAGTGATGAACTCAGTGATGAATTCCTCAAGCATGTGGCTGAATGTTGTCAGTGACCATGTGATGTGAGGTGTGTAAGTCGATCACTACTTTATAGACAGTAAAACTTTGCTCTATACATATCTCCTACAGTCCTGAAACAGAATAATTCAAATGGACAGCTCCTAGGAGTTAGGAGGATGAACAATATCTACCTCTTTCTTGATTTCACCTTCTCTTGGACTGTATGAAAGACTTCAAGATAAAGCAAGATTTTTTCTGAAGAATTATTTTTGACAACTACAAGGAAAACAAGCATAATGCAAATTCTGCTACAAACTAAACTGAAACTTACAGTGGTAGTTAGCTTCAGAATGCAGTTTGACTCATCTTTGAGTCTAATCCTTTACAGCAGTGTGAAGGCTTGGGAAAAACTGAAGTTGAAATTTTTCTCCTCTTCCAAAAATGTAGGCTGAAGAACAGACGAAGAGCATTTTGGCAGAAAAAAATCTTATTGTGCTTTATCTGGATTAATAGTGGAAGTATTTTCTTGTCTTTTGAGGCTGAACTTTCAGACATCTCATCTGAAAATCCTTGTGTTCAATGGAAAGCAGGAGAAGTGAAGATAACATAAAAGGGCTGGTTATTAACCGAAACTAGCCTGTCTTTTTGCACAGAAACAATGTACAGGAATATTTATTTTTTCTGTGCCATAAGTAACTATTTTACACTGTTGTAAATGTGTATTTGTGTACTTATTGATTGTGTTCCGACTGTAAAGGAACTAAGGATTATTTTTATAATAAAAGTCATTGTGCAGTGGCTTTACTACATCAGTGAAGTGGTCAAAAAATCTCTTTCAGTGTAAGTGTTTGAAAGGGAAATAGTCCCAGTAACTATACTAAGGACTAACCAAATGTCATAGTTTCAGATATGAGTTATTTCATTACTTCAGTGATAACCCATGTCTCAGACTATTTTCAAATATGTTGAAAAATCACTCCTCATTTATGAGAGGAAGAATGACCTTTCAGATGCATGAGAACACATGTAACGCCTTACCCTGACACACATCTAGCTTACATTTCTTCTTGTCCTATCTACACTGGAACTAACTTTAACAGATAGCAGAGGACTGTTTTAAGAAGGATTAGAAGTTAATGTGTACAAATGTAACAGGTCCACAGGTTTGGCCAGCCCCAGCTCCAGGTGTTTCTCACCATGTCAGAGCTTGAGTTAAGGATGGGATACAGACAAAGTAAAGGCCTAGTGCAACCATGACCTTGCATAAGTAAAGAAAACTTACTTGGTATAACACCACCTCTGTCTTCTGCTTTGTTTCTTTCCCAGGACTACAGGACGATTGTGTGGTATTTTTTCCTTGATATTTCCTTTCCATGATCCTGTTACAGCCCCAAAGGAAGATGATGGTTTATGCCAGTGTTCCCTTAGATGGGATATTACCAAAAAAACCAAAAAGATACATGGGCCATTGCATGCCGTGTGCAGGTGCAATGGTTCTTATTAATCTAATCTTGAACTGATTGCAAACCTGTGATTGATTACTACCTGTTTTTTCCCCCAACACAACATGCACAAACATGCAGATTTTTTTTTTTTGGTGACCATTTTATACATGGCCTTTTAAGGTCTTCAAGATCAGATGTAGCCCACAGAATATAGGCTGAGAAACATATGATTAAACTTCCTGTGTCATAAGCTAATCTTACTTTCTCTGACTGTTCTCATTAGACAAGCCTTGTTTACAGCTTCAATGTACATCAATACTATATTGCCAGTGATTGATACAGCAGAATATACACTTTTTTTTTTTTAGTTATTCACATTACAAGGCAGTTAAACACAACAGTAAAGTAAGTTAGATCTCGGCAGTGCCTTTTTTTAATTGCACTGAGATGATCGCTGCTTTAATATGCATCACTCAAAAGCTCAAGTCTGGTATAGGCTTCCACTCACGTTAATCCCTGGGGGTATGGTTGGACAGACTGACCTACAACGATTAGAAACAGAGCCAAGAATTAGATAAGAGAATCTGCAGTCTGCTGCACACAGAAATTAATAGTACATATTCTTGTGGTTTAAAGACCTGTGAGTTAGTCCCTGGTCAAAGCGGAGACGAGTATGAATCCTGGGAAAGGAGAGCACCTCCGTGCTGGCCAGCTGGATACACCTACGAGGACCACACTGGACCAAGACACAAACAAGTGAAATTACAGATCAAGCACAGACTACAGCTCCCACCTAAAGCCATGCAATAAATGATGACTGGAATTTGAATACTCACGGCAAAAATCTAGGACAGATCTGCTGCTTTTCAGTATAAAAATACACCACTTCAGAGCTATTTTACTTTACCATTTCCTACTGAGTTTTTCTTCCAGCTGGTAGAAAGCCTATTTCTTTCTTGGTTTAGCTTAACCAAGAAACCAGCTGCACACACTATGAAGAACTAATGGTGTCTTACATGCAAATATTTGTTTCAGATTATAGGGCATAACCTATTCCTCTTAAGAAAACTTGTCTATTACCCAGTGCTTTGACACCAAAGTCACTGGTAGATCTCTTTATAAAATCTTTACTTGCCCTCTCCTCCCCAGGCAAAGCAGACACCTCAAGGCATCCCAAGCAATCACCCAACCACGAACATTCACAATTCAGGTTCCTCAACTTGTACACCAGAACGCATAAAACCTGTCACAGCTCCACTGTCCCAGCACTGAAGTGAAGGCAGCCTTGAGTTCCAGCATTTTTTGAACCCTTTAAATGAAGGAAAGCTCCCACTGGCCTCACGCTGGTGTTCTTCAGCCACCTGGATGGCTGTCCAAGCAGTGTGTGTCTTGTTGGGTTAAATGTAACCCAGCTCCTTTCCCGAAAGAAAGCAATAAAGACATATGAGTAAGAAAGTAACTGCATCAAATGAAAGGAACTTCAATAGTATAAACTTTATGAACTTTCATTATCCATTTGCACTACACTTGTTCACTGAAACACACATCATCTGTAAAACTGCAGAAGTCAGTCCTCGCATCAGAGACTCTTGAAACTACACAGAAAAACTATGTGACCGTATGGGACTCGGTTCCTTATCTGCTGTATCAGTAACAAAAAGCATCCAAGACAACCAAACCCTGCTGTCAGGCAAACTTAACACCCATTTAGGCTTCTGTAAATCTCTGGTGAGCAATGCCCATACTGGGGACCCAGCCAACACTAGAAGAAAGACAGAGGTACCTCCATAGGTCCAGGGAGGCTGGGAGGAGGCAGGATAACTGTCTCTTCTGGGACTTGTAGGAATGCATCTAAGTATATTAAGAGCTGCCAAGATGTATTTGTCCAATTATGTTCATGATTAGTTCATCCTTTCTCCTCAAATTTCTCCCTCAATAAATTTACCTTCCCTCAGTTTTGTTCTCCAAACCAGCCTGAGTTCAGACCCAGGACGAGCTCAGAGCTCCTGAGCAGCTGTCTCAGCAGCAATGAGGTTTTCAGATCACATATCCTCCAAGTGCTGGCAAGCTGGCTCTCCTTACTCCTGGACCTACTGATAATGTATTTTGCTTGGGATCTTAAAGTAAATGCTGTTTACTAATAACTCTGCTGGTTGCCATGCAGAAGTGGGCCCTCAACACACAATCACGACAGCAGCTGTAGGCAAGACTGACTCACTGAATCTCAGAAAATACTGCCAGAAGCCTCAGAAGTCGGTCACTACCCCAAAAGCCCCAAGGGGGAGAAGCTCAACAATAATGCTGTCTTCTGCAGCATGGGCAGTATAGAGCCCAAAAAGCTTCTCAAACCTTCTGCAACTTTTAGGGCAACATCTGCTTCCCCCTCCAATGATTTAGGACATTACAACTTTTAAAACAAGCCTTAAATGATGCCTCAAGATTATGTGCTCAGTAATAATAAAACTGACGACAAGAATTAAATTTGTTCAAGAAGCAGATACCTATACTCTATGGTATTTTTTTTAAACTTCCATTTCCTGTGGCTTCGCTGCATGTGTATATATAGAAAGCAAGGGAAATTCCAAACAAGATGCCACACCGTTGTACTCAGAACAGCAGTGCTTCTCATTCTAAAAAAGGGAAGTCTCAAATTCTTTTTCTACAAAATCTATGTGAATTCAAAGTATGCTGTAGTAATATTTCCTAGTACCATGTTGCACCAGCTATCAGCTGGGGGGTGGGGTTCAGCTGAAAACCTCAAGCATAAGAAATACTTACAAAGCACTAGGTCAGCCCAGCAGGACCACAGCAGAGGATGGGGTATCAGGTTAAACACTCCTGCCTTCTCCCCTGATGCCTCAAATCACTCCCTAAGGGCAAAGTGTAGCACAGCACACTCACTGAAGCTTTCCCTGCCATGGGCTGTCCTAGCTGGGGGGTCAGAGCTCGAGCGAAGTTGTGTGGAGTTTTACGAGGTGCTGCAGCAACTGCTGAAAAACAGGGGCTCCTGAAAAGCACCAACCATCTCAAGTGGCACAGCCTCCACTGCCGCTGCTGCTCAGTGCCTTCTTCCCCTTTCTCTTTAGCACGTCCATTTTTTTCTTCCTTTTTTACATTTACTGGTAAGAAGCTGTTGGTGCAGGAACTCTTCACAACGTGCACTGGATGTATGGACTCTATAGTGGCCAACAGCCTCCCTCAGGAGCTTGAGACACTTCCATAGCACATGAAGCTCTATTGTGAATAGCACTGAACCTGATGGTGGGTTATGAGACAGATTATTTCTAGAAGGCAAAAAAACCTCCAAACATTGGAAATGTGTACTTGGCTTAACCACGCGTGCTCCCGAGCGCTCCTCCCCAGGCCAGCCCTCCCGCACGCCTGCTGCGGCGCTGGTTGATGGATGGGCTGAGCACCTGCGAGCAGGGCAGCTCTGGTTGCTCGTGCTGCCGCCCACCTCCTTGGTGTCACATGAACTCACCTAGCCTGAGCTGTTATGCTCTGATTTCTTGAGGAGTGGGAGGGAAGAAAGAACAGTGGGACCCAGTTCTGCAGCGCTTGCAGAGCCACCTCCATCCCCTCCCTGTCACCACTGCAACCCTCTCTCTCCTGTCCTCCCCCATCCTGCACTCACCCAATCTTTTTATCAAATCTGTCTTCATACAAAAAGCGTTGGCTTTTGTTTTTATTTTAATTGCCAATAGACATCTTATTGGTTACACACAAATATCAGAGGCAGTTTTTAACTGGAGGGGCACACGCGTTACCAGGCAAGCCTGGTGCCTACCCTGCCAGCTCTTCAGCCAGCCCTCGTGCACCCTGCGCCTTGCTGAGCTGCTTGGTTCCTGCTGCACCCAGACTTCCTCCAGCCACGTCCCAAACCTCTCCCTGCACAGCACAAATGGCACAGCTGAACAGGACGGCGGGTTTCACAGCTCCAAGTCCTGCTCCACAGTGGTCTGGACTTGGGCGATGCTCGGGGTTACCTTCTCTGCTGAGACAGGAGCCCACGCCAAGGGAACTGTGCCTTGCTGGCACAGAGGGCAAGGTGCCAACCTGTGGTCTCCCTCCAGCTGTGCCCCTGCCACCCTCTCCAGGCTGCACCAGCTGCAGCTCGTGCGAGGCAGACACCTGCACCCACCACCTGGGCCCCATGCTGGGAGGGGAGCCATGGGCACACAAATCAGTGTCGGGAGTAGCCCCGCTCTGACGGGTCCCACTCGCAAAGCCCTGGGGCTTTTCCAGCTGGGTACACATCAGGAAGCAGGTCTCAGACCATGCTATGGGACAGGGTCTCCATCTCTCTTGGGACACACAGCAGGGGAGGGGAGAGAAGCTCAGATCTCCTTGGACTATGCTCAGAGAAGAACCAGCCCTCGTTCTGACCATTGCCACCACATCTCAAGGAAGCTCAGGCATCAGAGAGGCATGCAAAGGTCCACAGACATTGGAGGAAGAACACCATCTACCAAGTGAAAGGGTGACTTGGCAGGGCGTGAAGCGATTCATGCACACTGCAGGCGAGCACAGTCTAAAAGAGCATCCTTACTCCTCCTTCCCACCATCTGATCTTGCCCTCAGTGATGCAGATCTGATTTAGTGGTTTTCAGCTCCTCTTCTGACCTCAGCCCTGAGCACCTGCTCCACCCTCTGCAAGGCCTGTTCTTACCTCCCCAAGGTGGAAGGATGGAGCTTTCCCATGTGCCACCCCAGCCAGAGCTGGCAGACAGGAACCCGACATCTCGAGGGGGAACATGATCTTCCTTTGATCCTGACTGCTGTGATAAGGGCCTCCCAGCCCTTCACCAAAACCAGTCCTAATTTGAGCCCTGAACTTGAGTAGTGGTTGATCCTCACCAGTAGGAACATCCACTACCCAGGAGAGGCACCTGCTGGGTGCTTTTTAGGAACTGCTCCTTGAGCATTGGCTGCTCTGCACTGCCAGAGCCACCAGGTAAACCCCATAAGAGACCTCATGCAGAGTCCCACACTCCTGTGGTGGGCACAAGAAATGATGTGTTTTTAAGGGGAGCATCTTTCCCCACACTATGGTACCTTGGTGCAGGACCACCTGGGCACAGTGTTGGGGACGGTCTCCTTCCCAGTGACAGCTCTCCAGCAACACATCCTCTGCTGCAAGGCCAGCAAATCTTCACCTGGGAGGGACAAATTGCACCTGTAGTTAAAACAGATGCCAACTGTGAATGTACATGACGTGATTCATAGGATGAGGGACACATCCTGTGTCACACCAGCACCGAAGCAGAGACATGCAGGAAATCTGTGCCTCACTGCTGCACAGCACAGAGGAGGAGCATCACACTAAATCCAACTGCCTGGAGAGAGAATGAGGTCTAAATGTTAAAACTTCCATCTATCAGTGGCAGGAATGGGAAAATAGAAAAGTATTTTCATTTACTTCAGTTACAAAATTCATTCATGAGGTCCATGGTGATCTACTTTAATGCTCCGAATTGCTCTTAGGACAACAGCGTCCCCGTTACCAGTGTTCATTTGTCAGGGATGCTCTTTGGTGGGTGAGCACGCTGAAAAGGGAAGAGATGCGAGAGTCCAGAGCACGTGAAGATCCTACACAACAGCAGCTACAGCCCGCAGGAAGAGCAAGCAAAGCCCAGACAAACCTTGTCACTACAGAGCTGTGTCCCAAGAGCAGCTTTTAAACAGGAAGCTGAAGCTCACAGTACCAGTAACTGCAAGGTCAGGCCTAAAATTAGCCATGAAAAGCAACCCTCAGAAGAGAGGCTGAAAGGACACAGATGAAGGTAACACGGCCTTGCTGGGGACTGACTGAGGAATGAAGAGGTTTGCAGGGAATTTGAAACTTGGGTACAGCAGGCAATATGCCTGCACGAGCAGGTGCGCATGCTTCTCCTTGTGCTACAAGAAGGGATTTTAGCCTTTATTAGAGGGTGAATGACGCAAAATAAGCTGTGTCTGCCTCCAAGCTTGCACCTCTTGTTTTCTTACAAAGCAGAATTTTGACAGCTCCCCCATGACTCTAAAATAGCTTTAAAACCACATGTCATCTCTTTTAACAGGACTGAGGAGGCCAGGACCTCTCTCTTAGCAGTCTACTCGCTGATCACTAGAGCTCATTTTTGCCCCATTCCAGTCACACTCAAACAGAAAAACAATTCTTGGGGCAGGACCCAGTGCCCATGACACTGGCCACCCCGGCCAAGTGGCTGTGGTCACCAATCCTGGGCCCAGAAGCACCATCCGATTGCCCCTCTTGCATCTTCAAGTACCTCTTGTGTTGTAAAGGCATGTCAGGAGTAGCATCATCACTTTCCCCCATGGCACCTGCAAAGTTTTATACCTTTTCACGGCCCGTCTTCTTGCAAGAGAGATATTCCAAAATACACGGGACGCAGAATGTGCCCAGTGGTGTGCTGGAACCAACGGGAGATGTCTGACAGCCCGAAAGATCTGTGCTGCGTGCAAGCCAGGAATTCATGGGGGGGATGGCTCTGCAGCACTCACCACTGAACAGAGAGGGTCTGGAAAGGAGAATAAGGTGGAATTTGTTTGAAAGAGACACTGAGGCCAAGAGGTGGACTAGACCAGGGTGTTTCAGGGACAGTTATGTGCACTAAGTCATCTTCTTAGATGAATCTCTGTGGCTGAGACTAGGAGCTGGTGTGGGGTGCAGGCAGGCTTTCCCCTCCCACACAAGATCCATCCTTTGATAACCAGACACGGAATCCCCTAAACTCTCTGCACGGTGGCAGCTCCTGGGGAGGCACAACGTGAAGTGGAAAAAATTGATGAGCACAACCACCTTGTCACCGTCACCCAAAGAACGAGCAACAACTTATTTTGTGAACTGTTTTGAGGCTTCGTTTTGTTGCACCTACACACATTAGTCGCACAGCACCCTGCCCACTCCTACAAAATGTCAAAGTCTTCAACTCCTAAGAATAACCCTTAGGGGGGAAAAAATAGTGTGTGCTGGTGAGGGTAACTCCTGTGCAGTGGGGATTACACTGGTCTTGCCTTTCTCCTCAACTCAGGGTTTGCACTCACCTTGTCCTAAGTTTCCTCCTGGTGGCATCTCCTTTTACAGGCAGTGGGCAAATATTAATTTTTACCTCTGTGGTTTCCAGGTGACTCTCTCAGGGAAAGTTTACTGGAGCTTTATCCTTCCTGAAATGGCAGCAAAGCCAAATAACCACTTCCTCTTAGCACAGCTGAGGAACTTCAAATGCGCAGTGTTGCAAAACATCGCAAGGACACTCTCCCTGTCTCTGCTGTACTCTCTTGCGTACATTAGTATCAGCTGTTACACTCTGGGCAGTAACAAGGTTGGGAAATACTTTAGCAGTAAAAGCCACTCTCACAGCCTGGAAAGGCAGACGAGCGCTACCTTTTGCTCTCCCCTGCAGTCAGCTTGTGCCTTTGCGTTCCCAACAGCTGTAAACAACGTAGATCCTGCAATCACCAAAATTTACACCTGGACCTCTTTTAGAGTCTGGGCAACTGAACGATTTTGAGTCAAGGCCCAAAAGGATGCCTCCACTAAATGTACTTCCAAGTAGTCCTGTTCTGTTGCAACAGGGCAAAAAAAAAAAAAAAGTGAGAACAGATAATAACTTGCAACAGATTTTCACAAAATTGATCTCTTGGGTTGCTTCCTTAACCAGAGTGGCACATAATGTTCCCAGCATCTACAGAAAAGGACCCCAACCTCTGTAAGTAAGAAGCTGGGCTTGCGTACCTCTTCAGCAATTCTTCTGACTCTTTAAGCAGTTTGTCTACAAGCCGGTGTTAATATTGTTATAAAGCTTAAAGCAGTTAATGTTTGACTGCACTTTACAAGTCAAGTTCCAGTCTGGTCTGTGCAGCTTTCAACTTGAGGAAGACAGAGGCTGTGACTCATCTAAATGCTGTGCATTGTGGCGCTCTGCAAAACATGGGGGCATCCCTGCAGTTTTTCTAGAGATGGTGCTAAGACAAACCAGAACAAGCTTTGGCAAACAGTGCAAGTGTTCTGACATGATTTCAATGAGCCAACCCTGTGATTTCAGAGAGAAAGCCGTGTTGGGTATGCTAAAAATCTCAGCCTCAGGTCACCTGTGCAGCCACTTTGTATGGTCACAGGCTACAGACTCCACTGGGGCTCTTCTTTCCATAGTTTTCCACATTATTTCGATGTTTTTCCTCCTTGCAGCTGACAGAATGAGCAAGCAGGCAGATCTGGCTCTGTACCCGAGTTGTCTCAGCTGGTTTTTGCATGGAATAGCAAGTTGCATCCCCCTACACTTTTAGGCAGTCACTGATGCGACATGCCTGGGCTGGAGAGGCCACCTCTGAGGTCTGATGCACTGCTATGGTTTAAGGCTATGCCCACATTTGGGGATTATGTACTTAAATAATTACAGTGATCATGCAACTTTTAAGTGCATCAAAAAACCTCCAACCTCTGAAAGCTACATTGACTAAAAATCCCAGCTATAGAACAATGAGTGAGTCTCCAGTACACCCAGTCCCATCCTATCATTTAACTTCCATGAACAGGCTGTGGTTCAAAACCTGCCGTACTCAATATACCAGCATGTTATTAACACCTGTTTCCAACCAGGCATGGTTTGAACACTAACAGGTTCAGGGAGTACTTGTAGTAGCAACACAATTTGCAACAGCCATTCAGGTCTTCAGTGCACCAAACCAGTACAACCTGTAGCTACACAGATGTTTATACTGGTGCGATTACTCCAATTACTCATGCAATTGCTCATGAGTCAAGATGAGTCTGAGCTACACAAGGGGCTGACAGCTGAGGCAGGTAACAGAACCCAGCGTAAGCAGTGCAGGATCCTTCATGTTTGGAAAGCCAAAAACTCTTTGAAGCAAGAGCTGTGGTCTACAGGTTCACAAAATGTCAACTTGTGTTTATGTGTCTGGAGTTTGGGATTTCCACTCCAGCTTTTTGGAAGTGAGAGGTCAAATATGAAAAAGGATAATATAAACACATCACAAGGCTATAAAAGCTTACTGATCTGTAAGCCAGGACTGACCATGGAAGGATTTTTAGGAAATAAACAGTAAAATAGTTTTAAAGCATGCATTAAATCAATAATGGAAAATTCTGTATGCATCCAAGAATACTGATAGGAATTAAACTTCACAGAAAAGGACATGGGCATGGAGCCAGTACCTAAAGGAAACACAGAAAGAAAGTTACTGGAACTTCTGAATGAAGACAGCAGGTTGAGGCATGAATTATTTGTCTAAATCAAATTTATGACTGTCACCGTCAACGGCAAGTTTTCAAAAATCATGGAATGGTTGAGCTCAGAGGGAGGAAGCTCTGGAGATCGTCTAGTCCAACCCCCACCATGCTCAAAGCAGGGTCAGCTAGAGAGTGCTCCCTGGCTCTGCAGCCAGTCAAGGTTTTGACCATCTCCAAGGATAGAGACTGCACAGCCTCTCTATGCAGCCTGCTCCTGTGTTCAATCACCCTCACTGTAGAAAAGTTTTTGCTTATGTTTAAATGGAATTTCAGGTATTTCAACTTGTGCCCCTTGCCTCTTGTCCTGTCACTGGTACCACTGAGAAGAGTCTGGATCCATCTTCCATACTGCCCCAACATCTGACATCTATACACATTGGGAAGACCCCCCTGAGCCTTCTCTTGTCCAGGTTGGATAGTCACAGCTCTATCATCTCTCTTTCTTTGAAGGATGAATGATCTTTGTGGTCCTTCACTGGACCCTCTCCAGTACATCCATGTCTCTCTTGTACCAGACAGCCGAGAACTGGACCCACCGCTCCAGATATGTCCCACTAGTCCTAGGCAGAGGGGAAGGATCACCTCCCATGACCTTCCAGCGATGCTCTGCCTAACAGTGGCCACCTTTATCACAAGAGTGTATTGATCACTCATGTTCAACTTGCCTTCCAGGACCCCCAGGTTAACCTCAGCTTGACCTATTGGACACAGATCAAGCAAAAAAAAAAAAAAAAAAATCCCCTCAAAACCTCACCTATTTATTTTGGTTATTTAGTATGATTTAAAAAATAGACATATTTCTCCTTTACCCCTGGTTCCCCTTCTCCCCTCAGTCCTCTGAGGGATTTTATTTGTTAACTGTCACATTCACAGTATTCAAGATCTACAGGTAAATAAATATGGAGATACAGAGGAGACATCTAAAACACTCAGCCAAAACTCTAGACAAAGAAGTGACACTCTTGTTTCAGGAACAAGTTCTGAATATTCAGAAAAACTGTGTATTTGGCACGGCTTCTAAACCAAACACTTCTTGAAGTGTTTATGAGAAAGACAACACAGTCCATTGTTGGCACAGATGGAGGGTGAAGAGGAAGGAAAGAAATCTTAGACATTTTTTTTGGCAGACTCTAGAAATTCCTCAATTCAAATGCACAGGCTTGTTTTGAAAACCCGGCTAACGTACTGGTAGAAAGTGAGAGAGCCTCAAAAACCTGGGAAGTCTAATGCAGGTACCTCTCTTATAATCAGCCCCCCCCCAAAATCACAGCGAGCTACAATCCTGACCGTTCAGTTTCACTATACATATGTTAGACCCTCTTGCTGTCCTGGCTGGATTTTGATACGAGTTATTCTGTTTTTCCTGACTTCACAGTCCGTGATATTTGTATTTTTTCACAACTTGTGAAGGTTTTACAGTAAGCCTGGGGTACAGCAACGGTTTCCATTCTTTTGTTATGTGTGATTTCCTCACGGCTCAGTAGGATGAGATTTCTAAATCACTGTCTTTGTAGCTGCTCTCCCATTTTGTGAAGATGATGAATCACACCAGACCATGATACAAACTAGTGGGCGATAACAAAAATCACTCACACTTATTGTCAGTGCTTGGAGGATTCCCTCCTCTGCATTACAATACTGGTGCGGCTCCATTGCTCACAGAGGTGAGGAAACAGCAGCGGTGACTAAAACCAAGCAGTCATTTTGGAAACTCTACCTTGATTTTGCGAGCGCATCACAAATGTGACCCGCAACCTCTGTGCTTCCCTGGGCTGCACAAAGACTGCCTCAAGATGTTGATCTACATCTACTGAAGAACTAGAGCAAGACCAAGCACTAACACTTGTGTTGTTTTATAAGCCAGGATCTGAACTGCTGGTACTTACAGTGAAGAAAAGGGCATTGCTCACTACCAACATTAATTTCTGACCGTAGTACGACAGTCAATCTATATATAATGACACCGAACTTCGGTGTGTCCATCTGAATCTCACTTGTGTGCACACTGCATTCAGTACCCAGATATTGAACTGAAAGAGGAAGAAAAAGGAAGGAGCTGGACACTGACTGAGAGAAAAGGACTGAAATCTGGTACAAGAAGGGCACAGTTCCTGCTGTAACGGGGCAGTTAAAACAAGAAACACAAGTGATAACAAGGGAGCATGAACTTAAACTAAAGATTCGTTGGCTACATTAGTTTTTTCAAAGTGACTGGACTGAAGCTAATCATCACAAAGTTTATTATAAAAATAATCGGTTGAATTTTTTGAATTCCCAGAGATACTCAGTCTCATTTGGGAAGTCTGAAGCCAGAAGCCCAGAAAGGACAAACATCTTTAAAATGAAAACAACATAACTTCAATCCCCCCTCAAAGGAACAAGCAGATGATTTTTAAGTGCCTACCTGACAGCAAGGAGGTGATTTATGTTTGACAAATCCATGTTGGCTGCTACTCATGGTCAAACCGATTGTTTCCTCCTTTTTCAGGATAACAGCTCTTGAGGACAGAAGAAAAACAGTCAATGTAAATATTGTGAGAGAGACTGAAAGTTTCAATGTCATTTTCACATGACACTTCAATAAACAAACTCTGAAAAACATTATCTCAAAGGATGCAAAAATCAGTCTGGGACAATGTATCAGCAAGGCTCCTCAAAGGTCGGTCCTCAACCTAATCATCACTGTTTTCATCACCACTTGGGGGATGGGACAGAGAAGATGTATCAAACACATATGCAGATCCCAAATGAAAAAAAGATGTCGGTGCATTGGTGTAAGGAATCACAATGACTTTGTGAGATTGGGTAGGTGGTTTTGAAGATGCTAGCAATTCACCAAGGACAAATGCAAAGTTACGTAGTTTCAGGAGAATGAACTGCAAAAATACATGATGAGGAATCACTAACCAGGCAATTCCTCAAAAAGCGTCAGAGCCTGGACTGAATCACAGGCTGCTGCGAATAAGCCAGATGCCAAAGTACAGAGAATAAACAGGAGAGCTGTCGGCTGGATGTGACACATGGTGTTGATAAAGCACAGCTGAGGTATTGCACTGTGCTTTGTAAACTGTACATCAAGTAAAACACAGAAGAAAAAAAACTGACAAAAGACCACAGGACTGTAACAAAAGATTATAAAACATGACAACAGAGCAGAAGACAGACAGAACTCAGCTACATCCTTGCAGAAGGCAAGGAAACCACACAGCCCGCCTTCCAGTCTTTCCAGTACAGCAAATTTCATTAGTTTATCTGATTGGAAAACTTCATGCGGTGTCCACTTGGTCCCTACAAGAAGTTTACCTCCTTTCTCTGCCACCGTGCTGTGTACTTCCCTCCTACAAGGTGCCTTTTCAGCCTGCAGGAATCTGTGGAGCCTACGGCGGCTCTCTGCCAGCTGGCAGCCCTGCCTTCCTCTGTGGGAGCATCTCCAGGCCCAGCACAGGCACTCCCAATGATGGAGCAATCTCTCCCTCCCTCCACAGCACTTAACCCCAAAGACCACATGAACTACAGCCTCCTCCTGCCATCCCACCCTCTTCAGACATGACATGCTTCATGCAGTACTTCTGCAACAAACCGAAAAGAAATGATACAGTGCACCACCTCCCATGGCCGCTCACTACATTGCCTGCGAAGAATCACAAAAATCCACGTTTGCCTATAGCAGAACAGTGCATATTCGATTAAATCACACGCATGCGTGCTTCTACATCTGGTGGCAGGGCAGGAACCTTTCCTGCTGCAGGGCAGTGGTCTAAGTAACAGGTTGCTCAGGGGTGCCTCTTCCCTTCTGTCCTGATGCCATTTTTCTACTACAGAAGCAAATGCTGACAGGGGCACAGACAGGCTGTCTGGAAGGAGACGTGACCCTGACTCTCCTGACCTGTGGACAGGCCCACCCTTCACCTTGGCCTTCTGGCTGATAGGGGCTCTTTCTTTCTGCATCTCTCCTAGAAGAGTCAACAGCTCAAGTGAGGTTCATTTTCAACAAAAGTTTTGGTTCTGCTAAGTTAGCTTTCTCCAAAAACAAAACCAGCTTTCCAAAATCTCCCAAGTATCTCCAGGCCTGGTATTTTCAATTCTTTCAAATATCTCACCCTGTTTTCATTTATTCCTCAAATACTGCAATTTGGAAATGACTTGGTTCCATGTTCTGCAAAGTGCAAGTCTGGGAGCGGCATCCTTTGCACACTTCCTCCAATCCAAGGACAGCAAATAGACAAAAATTTTGCATCCCCCTTGCACTAGTCAGGACTCCAGAAGTTATAAAAGACAAGATATTTGTTCTTCCAGCCTCCAAAAACCTTCAGCTACACAGATCCAAGTCATGTTTTTATGAAGGTGGCTGTACAAGAAGCTGAATCCCTTTTGCCAGCTCCTCAGTTCCTCTCTGCGCCCACCTCTTCCCTTCTCTGCCCTTCCAGGCTTAACCTTTCGTTCCTTTTTTCTTGGCTCCTGCACAAGCCTTTCCACTCACCGCCACCACCTTAGGGACGCCTGACATACAGACACCTATTGCATACGTTGGGTCGGACTCAGCGATTGCACCCTTTATCAGTTTATCCCTTCCTGTTCCTTGACACACTGGTAATATATCTAATCTGGGCTGGGCTTTGATCAGCATGGGTGACTAACGCAAAACAACGCAAAGCTAGGAGGGGGAAAAAACCCCAAGAGTACACTCCCTGTGCCACCCCCCCAATCTGTAACCAAAAATCCCTGATCTCAGGGAACAAAGTTCCTGGATTTTTAATGCCTTGATCCAATTTCTCAGGCTCCTCTTTCTAGACCTCAGCCTCACAGCAGCAGGGCAGTCCTCCTCTTAATGACAGAGACTTGTAGTAGTTAAAACTCCTACAGTTGCCTTAAAAACACAGCTGAGACTGGAGTGACTTAACATGCAAGCGTGACTCCAAGAAGCTTCCACTGCCAGGGACCTCTCGGTGCCTGCGGTGGGTGGGGAAGGCGAAGAGCAGGAGGCTGCAGCAGCTCCAGCACAGCAGCGATGGGGTTTCACCGCCCATGTTGTGGGAGAAATGGGCCAGCACACAGTGGGATGCGGGCAGGTCTGCATCGTTAAAGATGCTTTAAAAAAATCATAAAAAGCTTCAACAATAGTACTGCAGTCATTTTCTCATAGTATTACCTCTCCCAGAGCTTTCCTGGACACCTACATTTCTTCACATACATTTGGACCTTCCAGTGCACTTGAACACATACACAAAAGAGACCTGATGCTTAAAGTTTTTGTAGGATCAAGGATGTATCAGCACATATCATTGACACTTGAAGCTCCTTTATGCTTTTACTCTCCCACAGAAACGAGAGCAGTCCACATCAGTAAAGCCTATGCCAAAATTCCTCAGTTGCTGCAAAACCCACAGCACTTTCCATCCCTTAAGCATGATTTGGGGAAGGCTTTTGAAATCAAATTCCTTGGCATGCAGCACAGATCAGCCCGTATCCTGACAGCTTCCTGTTTTCTTCTCAGCTGCGCTTCTCATAGTCAAAAGAAGAAAGCAATTTGCTTTTTTAACCCTGGGAATTATTGGTATTCTGAAGCACGATTAAGGTGTTTTCCTTTGGAATCAGAAAAGGAACCAAAACAGTTTTGGGAAGATTTTCCTTTCTGTTTCTCAGATCTGTGTCATTTGGGAGGGGAGGGAGGAACAGAGGGAAACAGGCACGAGAACTGGGAGAAGACTAATGACTGGAACTTATAACAACATAAAGCCATCCTCTCCCTCTCTAGCAAGTCAGCTTTTATAAAAATCACAAATCCATGTCTTAACTGATATGTATTGGCATGTCCTTCCACAGAAAGTCTTAACTAGTGCTTATGGGCAGAGTATCTCCTGTGAGTCATTCAGGAAACTTGACATCCTTTGCCATTTCAAGGTTAGTTTTAAGCTCCCTGAACGTACCAGGGCAGGGATCAGGTGCCACAAAAAAAGACAAAGAGAAGTTGGGAATTAGAGAGGGAAACCAAAGACTTTGTGCTAACTTATAAATCCCTTTCTTGTCACCACTGCACAGCTTATGTCACCTTCTAATAAACGAGATGCAAAGAACATAAAAAATACACAGAAAGGGAACCAGATACAGAGCTACAGAAAAGCTTCCACACAAGAAAAGATTAAATAAGCTCAAACTACTTAAGTAGGAAGAGAGGTGACTGACGTCTGAAGCTTATGAAATCATGAGTGAACAAGGTGGTGAACAGAGGATTAGTACTTGCTGGTTTTCATAATGCAAGAATTCAATATCGAGTGGAGGAAAAAAAATGCCAAACCACCCAAACCAAAAAGTTATTGTGTAAAAAAAGTCATAATCAGATTTAGAAATTCACTGCCATGGGATGTTTTGGATGGCAAAAGGATAAATGGTTTAAAAAATGATTGGATGAATTGAAGGAAGAGGTGTGTTGGCTTTTAAGCACAGTCTGGATGCAGCATCTGGCTCAGTAAGTCCCTAAATCACTAGCTGATGAAATCCAGCAGGGAAGCCTCAGGGAAATAAGATAAAAAACAGGGCAAATATACGGTCATCCCTGTATTATTCATTACTGGTTTCTGTCAGAGGCTGATCCTAGACTCACAATCAAGGATTGCAGTTTTCACATTCTTGTACTAGCACATACAGAAAGGGAAAAAAAACTCTGCTTCTTCCTGTTTCTGGGAGATCCCTACAGAAAATCCATCTCGATCTGGAGGTTTGTATAATTGATTTTAGTCTTGTTCATTCTAGCTGTCTCTGCAGATCTGAAAAACTGACATATCAGAGAAAAGAAATCAGATTAGTAGATGAAATTGGTCAGAGGGCTGGAGCACCTCCCCTATGAGGACAGGCTGAGAGAGTTGGAGTTGTTCAGCCTGGAGAAGAGGAGGCTCCGAGGAGATGTAATAGCAGCCTTCCAGTACCTGAAGGGGGCTACAGGAGAGATGGGGAGGCACTCTTTATCAGGGAGTGTAGTGATAGGACAAGGGGTAATGAGTATAAGCTAAAAGAGGGTAAATTTAGACTAGACATTAGGAAGAAATTTTTCACTGTGAGGGTGGTGAGGCACTGGCACAAGTTGCCCAGAGAAGCTGTGGATGCCCCATCCCTGGAGGGGTTCAAGGCCAGGCTGGATGAGGCTTTGAGCAACCTGGGCTAGTGGAGGGTGTCCCTGCCCATGGCAGGGGGGTTGGAACTTGGCGATTGTTAAGGTCCCTTCCAACCCAAACTGTTCTATTCTATGATGCAATTCATTTTGATAACTGTAAATTATCTGCTGGTGCACATGTAATACCACTACAGCATAACTACATGTAGGACATGCTGAAATTGCTAAGTGTCTGACATTATGTAATGCTATTCTGGATCCAGATAGCTCTTTACCCCATTTATTTCTATAAAACATACCAAAAAAGAGCCAATTCAACTGAAAGGACAGATGTCCTTATGGTACAAAGCAAACAGATATAGTGGGTTTCTGGCCATTCATCACCTGTGTCTCCTTCCTTTAAGATCCCTGTAAGAATTCTATTTTTTTTTTGTTTAAAAAAAAAATCCCCTAAACCATCATGAGATTTTATTTTCAGGCCACCTGCAGCTAATGTGTTCAGCAGAAGAAACAACACTTTGCTTAGTGTTTGCCTTTCAGTAAGGGTGGACCCTGGTCTCATCAGCACAAAGCAAATAGTCCAAAACCTCCAGTTTGCTATTGTTTCTTTTTAAAGGGAGCTTTTTGAGGAATCCATTTTAACAGCATTACTATAAATGCATCATTTGGTGAAGGTACTTAGAATTAGTGGCCTTTACAAGAGATATACTTGACTACAACATCTTTATACATCTTGATGCCACAAACAAAAGACAGGAGAGCTCTTAAAGGCATCTGTAGTATGACATCCCTCTCCACCCGCCCGACAGATGTGTTACAGAGTCTCTGAATGGACTAGAGGAACATAAACTTGAAATTTTTAGTATCTTCCCCACATGCTTCACCCCCAGGATTTTTTCTCTGAATGCCCACTGAATAACCTGGAGGAAGACACATGTATTGTGGTTTCCCATCCCCGCAGCAAAGTGAAATTCCCTTTGGTTAACCAGCTGCTGGCTGTATAACATGGCATTTGCCTCACAGTTAACCAAAAGGCACACAGACACCACAGCTGTGTTAGGTTCATAAAACTCCACCGCTGGAGATTTTTACTTCTGAAAATCCAGGACTTTGCATCTATTTGCTTGAGAAAAGGCATTGCTTCCCGCAGTTCTTTGAACATGCCCCCCTTCACCCTCTCAATTGTACCCGGGTACTTTTGCCCATGACCACGTAGGAGGACAGAATGTTCACTTCCTCCTCCGGCTCGCTGAAATTCCCTGATTTCACCACGCACAGCACGCTGCAGCTCCCAAGGACGCGGCACAGGAAGCCAAGAAACTCGTTTCTTAACGAGAGCTGGAGGACAACACAGCTGCCTGGGAAAGCATAATGGACACTCCACTTTAATTTATTCAAAAAGTTTCGCAAGTAGCCACGACCAAGGGCACGTGCATACACATAGGAACACACAGATCTATCAGGAAACCTGGGGTGACAGCTAGAAGAAGCGTTTACTGCCACAGCTACAAACTTTCCCTAGAACATTGTGTTTTTAAACTTGTAAAGTCACAAAAACTTGCTGCAATAGGGAACACTTGCCACATCCAGCTTAACTTCTATTTGACCAGGGATTTTCAAAGCAGCCCAGGAATGAAACAGAAGCATTAAGAGTCCCATTAATCACTGCAATACCATAATGCCTCTGTGTTACTTTAAGTGGAACATATTTTATGCCTACAATAAATATGTTAAAAAGTCCTCCTAGAAGCCAGAAGAACTACCTCCAGTGACCTATCTCAGTATTGACATGATGAAACTACCAGTACATCTGGAGCTGAAATCCTGAAATTTGGACTGAGGAAACCTACTTTTTTTTTTTTCCATTTAAATAAACACATCCACATAGTGCATCAGAAAAGCAGGAGTGAGTCTTGAGGCGTCCCCTTTTCAAGCAAACTACCAGCCACATGAACCTCATGCAAATGCCAACGGCTGGTGTTATTACCCTGCTACCTCCCACTGGACAGCTCTGCTCATGCCTGCTCAGAGCAATCAGAAGCAAAATCACAGCAGCATTACTGGGAACTACAAACACCATGTCATACATAGCTCTTTGTTCCTGGAAGATGAAGCCCATCTCTGGAAGCGCTCCAAAGAGCATCTATAAACACAGCAGGCAACGTGACAATCCAAGGGCAGTTTCATTCATTCATTCAGAGAGCCAACCGAGCCCTCTCCTCTCCCCAGCCTCCTCTGACCGTACAGGAACATGAGAGGATTTCTCATGTTTCCTGCACAGGAACGTGGAAACGTCACTCAAATCCACTCCTGAGATAGGAGTGCTGATGTCCAAAATAAAATCCCTGCACGTTAAAGGCTGTTACAAAATCATCAGCATTCAAGTAACACCAAAGGGCTGGCGTCACTCTACATAACCAAGGGGACCCAGAAGCAATGTGGAAATTCCATCCTTAAGTCATCGACTGCGACATCCTCCGGCAATTTTCATCACTGGTACCTCACGTCAAAAAAAAAAAAAAAAAATCTTTCATCTCACAGTGTGGCCTCTTTTATGGCTTATGATTTGAACTGTAACGCATGCAGGTTTTTTCTGGTTCAGTGTGCAGCCAAAGGGCCAAGAACTCTTATTTTTTTTTTTAAGCAGGTTTTTAAATTCTTCTGGGTTTTCCCCCTGTCTCCCCATCCAGCGACTGAATTATGTACCTGCGGTCAGAGCTGCCGTGTGCCAGACATTATCTCGCAGTCATGCGGCTAGGCTGCCGTATCACACGGCCCTGGGGGTTGTGTCACCCCTCCTGAATGGGTTCCTGGGGCTGCTTGTCCCCTCTCTGTGACCAGGGGACAGCCTGTAAAAAAGATGTGGGACCACATACAGCAGAGGTACGAACCATAAACGGGCTTCAGATGTTACCATCAACAGGTTCATAGCATGAGCCATGAACAGGCTTCAGTTCATCTTTCTGAAGTAATTTTCATCAGATCATCTTCCTGAGCCCCAGAGACAGAGGTGTAAAGGCTTCAGAATGCAGGACAGCATTGAAGCAGTGCATGGACAAAAGAGAAGAAAAGATCACAGCTGCTACATTCACTGCATCGAATCACACTTCTCCCACAAAAATCTGTTCTTTCTCCTGCCCCAGGATGCTCCTCATACTTTTAAACTGTTTCCTTTTTCACTCTGGCATGAGCTGCCAGCAGACAGAGATGTTCACAGTAACAACCATCAACCCTGCAAAAACTCAAGGCGAAGGATGAGGGAAAGAAAAATAGGAAAGATAACGCGTTATGTCCTTACATGTATCATAGCCCTTAGGCTTCTTCGCTCCGTAAGCATTAAATCCAACTGGTTTTGGTCCTTTTTCCTTGCCAGCAGAAGAGGGGCTGAGACTTTGGACTCACTGTTTATTACTGCTCATTACTGCCCTGTGAAGGCAAGCCACTTATCTATCCCATCCGAGATTCTGCCTGCGACAAGCACCAGCTGGGCATCTGTAGGAAAGGCAGCTGTGCCATACCTACACAGTTTCTTTCCAGTCTCCTGGAATGAAAGAAAAAAAACAGGTGTGCTTCAAGGAACATATGGACAAACACAGAAAAGACACTTGAGTACAGGAAAAAAACCCTTTATAGTAGTTTATTTAGCACACTACAAAAAATGTAGTATAGTGGTCAGAGCCAAAGAGATTATAAGAAAGGTACTATTTATTATAGGAAGTAAATACTAATTTAAAAAGGGGAGACAAGGTAATTTATTTTGTGGTGAACCAACACTAGAAGCAAAATTTAGCATTCCTCTAATTTGTTACAAATCTTGAGAATGAATGAGAGACATGGAATTAGTCCAGAAAATATACAGCAAAAGTTGGACAAATCAGATTAAAGTTGGAAAACTCAGATAAACTTGAGAATTCTGAGAAGCTGAAATTAAACAAAAGGAACGGCACAGGAAGAGAGCCTTCCAACGGATGACCTGCAGTATCATGCAAACCCACGGTTTCTTATCTAAAAGGCTTCATTGTTTTATCAGAAAGAGTTATGTTATTGTTCTTTAAGGATGTTGTAATTTTTGTGCAAATATTCCTGATGTGAGAGAGAAAACAGAAACAGCTTCAGGTGCTCATTAACTCCTGGACAAGACAGGATTTTTTTAACATAAATTCCAGTTCTGACTTGGTGCTAACTTATTATGTTACCTCTTCTGGGTTTTGTTCAGATGATTCCTTGCACCACAAAATGGAGCTAACAAGTGACTACCATCCTTTAACAGCCTGAAAAGAGAATACAACACAACTTGTGAATTTTTTTCATGCTCACAAAATAGGCTACAGCATAGGGAAAACACAGAATTTTATTTCTCCTGATCTCACAGAGAGTTACCACTTAGCAGCAATAATATATGTCTTTTTGTTAAAAAGCAGTATTTAAAACTAAAAAGTCCAACCGAATGTGAAACACTATTATCGAGAAGGATATTTTCAGTGATCTTTTGTTTGTGCTCAGTACATGACTAGCTGATGTAACAGCATTATCTAGAATCAGAGACAGCACGTTAAAAGGATGCCTGACAGGTAGCATGGCTTTTCACAGAAAAAACAAACCCAACCATAAAGGCTTGCGGGGGAACAAATCGAAACCCCAGCCACACCTACGGATAACCAGCACACTCCCCCTAACAGGGCATCACTATGGTAAGGGAAGGGATCCCCGATTCTGTACTAGTGCTGAAGTGAGTTGACATTACAGTCAAAAAAAAAAAAAAAACACACCACCCAAACATTAGGCATGGGAAAGAAGAAAAGGATTGTGACGGGTAGGCAACAAGTAGCAACTTCAAAAAGGTTCCAACCAGTCTCAGAACTTTTGTCTGATCCAGTCAAAACCCATCATGACCTCGGCGCGTGACCTCTCCAGCACAGGCACAACTTGAAAAAGAACTCCTGCTTGTTTAAAGCTCACGGTAATGAAGGTAGAAGCAATTTCCCTCCTCCCTTCACCCCAGCAAAAAAACCCACCCCAAAACCCCAAGAGGAATTGATATGGGCCTAAAAAGCGCTGGCCCTGTGAAGCAGAGGCAGTGGAACGTCTTGGGATTTCCTGCCCGGGGTGTGCATTCCCACGGCAGAGCAGTGAAATTCTTCAGGCTGTGAAACTGTGCCACCTATGTGATCTTTCAGACAGTTTTGGGGAGGGGGGTATATGTGATAATTCTGCTGCCGTGGTTTGGTTAAAGATGGTTTCCTGTGAAGCTGGGCCTTCAGCATATAAGTTTCAAAAGAGACTGAGAAAAAAAAAAAAAGGACTGACAAGCAAGCTAGACGCAAGCTTAGACTCTCCAGGAAGCCACAAAATAACCCTTCTGAAGACTGCAGAAAGTGCTATTTCTGTGCCTCTAGCATCTTTTAAGGAGACAAGAATGGAGGATGAAGGGCTAGAGAAGAGAGGTGAGCATGAATCCAGAGCTGAAAACATGCTGAATGAACATAGGCAGGAAGGAAAGAATGAGTGGGGAATGCCAAACCCTACTGAAGTCAACGGGAATTTCATGAGCAGCTTCATGGAGCTGGGGCTGCACCTAAAGACAAAAGTCCTTCTAGACAGGAACAAAGAGAGACACCCACTGTCAGCACCGGAGCCGTGCATGGGAATGCCCCTATCGAGATGAGCAAGCTGCGCATGAACGGTGGGCTGGAATTACCGAGCCGGCTAGAGCTATTTCAAAGTTAAGCCACCACAACCAGACTGTGGTTGAGGGATGCTGATATTTTAAGCAGGTCTTCTGCATAGCAGGGAAGACATACCAGGTGTGGAAACAATTAGTGGGATTTCGTTTGTGCATCATTAGCAGTACTAGCCTTCACCACAAGGGTTTGGAAACCTCACGGTCAAGAGCAGAGGTTAGCCTCAACGCTGCCTGTTGCAGAGGTGCTCTGTGTTTGCTCTGGCTCAAGAGTGGTAACTGAGAAACACATAGCTTGCAGAAATAACACGGGAGTATGGTTTGTCTGCTTCATTTGGTTTTGACACTTAAAGCCGGGCAGCATTTCAAAAAGAGATGAGCTAGAAGAGGTAAAGCATTTATATCAGATTAATGGCTCTCAAATGACAATGAACTGCTCTTCTGCTCTGCCATTCCTCATGGCTCAAATTCATTTTCTAGCAGTGAAAAAAAAAAAAAACAAACAACCACAGAACACTGCATTCATTAGGCTGAACTCCAGCTTCAGATTAGACTTGCACTGCTGGAAACCACAGGCACCCAACAAGCTTCAAATTATGATTGCTCTGCTAAGAACTGGAACAGACCAAATACTAAAAATGGAGAGAAATCAGTTGGTTGAAAGACCTTAATCTGACCAAAACAAAACAGTACTTTGCAGAAAATTATGAGAAAGCTTCTCCCCATACCATAATTTTTCAAAATACTAAGTGAGAAAAGCTCACTTAAATATTAAAATCAAATATTAAGTTATAAAGTCTTCTGTAGCAGATGACAAATCTATCTTGTAAGAAATTAAGTACAGAACATTTTTCAGTACAATTTAACACGTCTTAAACATCTATTTTGAACACCATAGTCTTTCAATCAAGTGACAGATCCTGTTTGACTGTAGTTCCAAATATATTCACATTTTGCATTCAAAGTGCACAAAGTTGGTTTTTTTTTAAACTTGTATTTGCAACTGTATTACAGTAGCAAGGTAAAGTTTTCTTTTACAAAAAAAAAAAAAACTTTAATTCCAAATGAAACAATAAAGCTACAGGGGGAAAGAAAAGTAACTCTTATTCTCCTAGCAGGAAACTCCTTAGGAATAATGATTAGCCCATACTAACACACACAGACGCCGCTAGCTTGATGCATGAGCAACTTCTGTGTTTCACTATCTTCACAAAACTATTTAGTCTGTATTTAAATGGGTCTCTGGTTTGAACACAAAGAGGATCCCATGGACAAGGCAGGGATGCTCCATGCTCTGACAGTGCTTACTACACTGCTTTCACCAAGTCATTTAACTCCACCGTTTACCCTCCTGTTGACCTCATGAATGTCATGCATGCCCTCAGCATGAAAAGCGCAACCTAAGTGCAAAATAACCTTATCAGAGCATTTTTTTTGGTACTTGTTTACTAGCATGAACTACAGTGAAAGGTTATTAGGGTTGCAAGTATAAGCACACTCAAAGTTAAGAAATTACTCTCTCCAGAAAAGCATCAGTTCATCTTCTTTGTGTATGTGCTATGGCTGCGTATGTATAACTATATCATCCCCAGGAGCCTCTTGCTTCACTGAAACCTAAGTGGACTTACCTGGGGGCAAGATCGCTGCAGTGAAGGAGACATCAGTACACCAGGCACTCTCTACATGGAGCTATGAGGCATGCTGCAAAGAAATAAGAAATCCTAAGAAAAATCCTTCCTCCTTTGCTGTTACTCCCTGCCTTTCATCTCATCAAATACAGGAGCTCTGTGTTTGCTTTTACTGAGGATGAGCTGAATGAGGGCTAAAGCTCAGGTGTATCGTGCCTGCAGCAGAGAGGCCATCCATGTTTAGGCTGCTTCTTGATTCCTTCAGCCTCCCACTGTGGCCCAGGTCTATGTTCCATGGCACAAATATGCTTTCTGGCAATTCCGTTTCCTCCCCACCTCCCCGAAGGTGGGTCATACAACAGCAGAAAGCAGCAGCACGCTGAGAAGCAGGGCCCTCTGCGCACCTCTGCAGAGACTGATGCGCCAGGAGCAGAGGTTTGCAGCTGATGCACTGAAGACTCAGAGAGCGCAGGGTGGTTCAGAGTGGGAAGCTGGCTTGGCAGTGGAGGGGGATAAAGCTGAACTTAGCAGGGGGTGTGGAAGAGTAAATGTGCACGTGAGACTGAACGGAGCCAGAGCTTGCTTTGGCAGAGCTTGGTATTTAAAGTTACTTTGGAGCAAATACCCAGTTACTGTGATATGGTCACCGTTAATGTATACAATGACTTGTTAGCTTTTGTTTTAAGGAGCCTACAAGTAGGAAGAAGCTATAAGTTTGCTAAAGAGCATGAAAAAGCAGTAATCAAAAAAGAGGAAAGGAAACAATAGTTGTGTGTAAAGTCTCAGTGGCTGTATTGAACATGGGACAGGCAGACAAGGACAGAGTGGTCATTACACTGCAGATCAGAAAATGAAGTTACACAAAACACTACTCCGGTAATCTTTAACAAGAAAAAAAACATTACCACGTGTTCATCAAAACATACATGCCCTCAGATAAGTGGTAAGCTGAGGAAGTTCGGGTAAGATATTCTTGTGCTGTCAAAGCACGCTCCTTCTTCAAAAGGAATCCACCAGCAACAGGCTGTTTCTATCTTCACATATGTCCAGTGACAGGCTACATGCAACAAAATGACACAGCATGACACTCCAGCCCAAGGTTTTACAGCTGCCATCAGTCTCCAGCCTACTTCATTGCAATGCTTTCACCACAACCAAGCATTGCAAGACACACTCTCCTGGCCACAGGCAGGTACAGTAAAGGACACACAAAACTGAGCAATCTGGTCAGAGCAGCTGTACGGCACAGGGAGCACAGCACAGCTATAGGTCTGGCAAAGCAGACAAGTACTGGGTCAAAATACCTTCCAGAACATGGCAACATCTCTTGAATTTTAACCAGAGTAAGAGAAACCCATTTAACAGTGGATAGAATTTTTTTTTTGGGGGGGGGGGGTGGACAGACAGACACACGATGCCACAATGACTGGCTAGTTTCTCTTTTGAAAGAGTCTCTCAAACTATGTACAACAGAACCCCCTCAAAGAGAAAGGCCAAAGAGAAGTTACTAAGATACTACAGCCATTGAGCACATTGCAACTTCCACAGCTATGGAGAAGTGCTCAGGGGAAGTGTGCACCGAGCTCCTAGCAATTGTTCTAGGATGGTTCCTCTTCAGATCATCAGGGCACAGTTTAGGAGCTATCACAGCCTGTGTGGAATTCACCTGAAGAACCCTGGACATGAAAAAAAAAAGTCTTTGAATCATTAATGGCTGCATGCATCTGAGTAGAGATGAGGATGTGGGAGGAGGGAACTGCAGTCTTCCAGCTTCTGAGAAGAGGAGGAGGAAGTATGGGACTGACACCCAGCTGATTCTACTCCCTTACACTGGAGAGGGGAAGAAAAAGTTTTCCTCTGTTCTTCCTCATTGGGCACTAATTCTCAAATCCACTGTAGGTCAGAGTCCACCATATGGAAAAGATGCTGAAGAAGAGCAAAATCTGCTTGAAGAAGGCTGAACAGAAGTTACCACAGAGACGGGATACATGCTTGTGTTTGTGTAAGTCCAGTAAGTAGGTTAAAGAATGTTTTAAAGTAAATATGGACCAATCCATAAGATGTATGCCAGCATCATTCTACAGGTACACAAACCCACCCTATGTCACAGAAGTTGCAGATGAAAGAGCCAGATGAGAAATACCTGTATCGCTCACTGGGCGCTCGCTCACTTGGTCCTAGAAAGGGGTTACAGAAGGTCTTTTCCCAGGACATAACAGTACCTGGGAGCAACATTCCTGACATTTCCTACACAAGTGGAGCAGCTCCTTTCCTTCACAGAAAGATTAACACTGTGGCACCAGAGCCATTTCCACAGAAAAGGAAAATGAAGGAACAAATAGCAGCCAGTGTCGCTAATCTTTTCCCAAGACTCCCCCTCCCACTCACAGGGGGGCTCTCTGAACAACCCGTACACAAACAAATGCCGCAAAACAGAAGAACCTGGAAGTCCATGAGTAGTGACAAAGCTATGATTTCTCTAGGAGCAGAGATGCAGTGGGATAGTTTACTGACTGCAGTGCTTGGGATGGATGGATGGACAGATGGATGGATAGATGATGGCTCTTCAGGAAGGAAAAAAACCAGGAAACAGAGCTTGGGGCTGTGCTCTATGCAAAGAGTGACCTGAACATGCAGAACTCTGCAAAGCCATAGGTGACAAGCTGGTCAAAAGCCAATGGGTCAGGATGAGAGCAGAGGCCAACGAGCAGAACAGTGTGATGGGTGTCTGCTACACACCACCAAACCCAAGAGAAAGTAGATGGAATCAGCTGGGAGAAGCCTTTTGATTGCAGGCTCTGTTTCTCCCTGAGGCTTTTCACCACGCCAGTATCTGCTGGTAGGGCAACGAGGAAAGGTGCAAGCAATCCAAGAGAGCAAGCCTGGAGTACAACTCTTTGAAAAATTTGACAGACAAGTCAAGTAAGAGAGGCACTCTGCTCAATCTGCTACTCGTTAATCAAGGTGAACTAGTTAAAGCTGTGAAGGGTGATCACAGCCTTGGCTGCAGCAATCACAAGATGGTAATATAGAGAGGTAGCAGAATAGAGATCTTGAAGTTTGGAAGAGCAGATCTAGGCTTGTTCAAGGAACTGGTAGGCAGGATCCCATCAGAGGCTGAGGGGAAGAGGCCTAGGAGAGCCAGTTCATCTCCAAGAACAACCACTCAAAGCAGAACAGCCTGTTCTGATGTGCAGGAAGTCAAGCAAGCATGGCAGGAGGCCAGCTCTGCCCGAGGGGGAACTCCTGACTGAGTTCAAACACTAAAAGGAAGTGTATAGGAGGTGGAGGTGGGGACAGGCTATTTAGAAGGAATATGGAGACAACGCCTGAGCACACAGGACAGGAAAGTAAAAGCTTGGCTGGGGTTAAAACCTGGGAGGGGTGCAGAAGGCAGCAAGGAAAATGTTGGTCCATGGATAAAGGGCACAAAAAAAGGCCAAGGTATGAAATGTCTACTTGACTGGGAAGGTCTGCTCTCAGACCACCCTCAAGGTACTGGTAGAGTCTGTGCAAGTAAAGCATGACCCAGAGTAGAAAAAGAGTGGATTAGGGACCACTTCAGCAAATTCGACACCACAAAAAGCAGCAGGAGGCTGGACTAGATGACCTGCAAAGGTCCCTTCTAATCTGAACTAGTCTCGATTATAAATTCCTAGGGATCAGCATAAACTCTTCTGCTAACTACAGAAAAATCAAGGTAGAAGTGTCATCTCAGCCTCTCATTTTAACCACAGCTGTGACAAAGCTAAAAGCTGCTATATTTAAAGCCAGAAGACATAATATATAACAATGCATACTAGAAATGTCAATTTTAAGTTCACTAACAGTTCTTATCCATATACACTATACTGTCAGATGCTGACATCCCTAGAGCTGTTTTCAGACACCAATACCTCAGGGGAGAACAAGATGGGGCCAAACATAGTCCTGCCCTCTAAACCATATCAGAAAAGCTGTTAACATCATTGCTTCCCCCTGTGGTGACTGTATATTTAATCCTATAACACTCCAACATTAAAAAGCACCCAAGCCCTTAGAGCAAGCATGTCCGTTGCCCGGAAAAGGCAATAAAAACTTGCACATAGAAGACATAGTATCCTGCTGTTTTTATTTGCTAACTTCTCCAAGAGTACCTGAGCTCCCTTAAATTCTGGTCTGTAGGATGCAATTGCTAATGTATTAAGAAACCTTTCCCAGAGGTCATCAGTATCCTGGTGCATTGTCAAGTGGCACTATTTTGAGGTAACGTCAAAGCAACCATTAGAGCAAACTAGGGGGAAAAAAGCCCCTATAGGGCCACCTTTCAGAACTACCTGGATTACAGTAATAATCAATCTGCAGGAGCTGTTCTCCAAACACAGACAGGGATATTAGCTCTGCAAAGGGAACAAACCAGACATATTTGGAAAATGAGTAAAACATCAGTAAATTATCAGTTGTCTCTAAAGGTCCCTTCACTGAACAGCCAGCCAGATAACTTCTTTTATGTGTTCCAGGTTCATCATTATCTTGTAAACACAGAAAGCAACAGTTTTAATTATTATTTTTAAATGTAGCAAGGTCAAGCAATAAACCGAGGCTGCTGCAGCAATCAAACAGCAGCTACACACTTAGTCCCAGTGGGCAGGAGGGAGGTGAGCTGGAATGGCCTGTGAGTTTGCCTGCGACTCCAGCAAAGACAATGGAAGCTTTTAAAGTTCAAGCCTCTTTCAGACCCTTCTTAGAGGCTGAAACATTCTCAGCTGAGTCCACGCACTCATAGACGCTCTCTTGAATGAACTGAAAGTGTTGACTTCCCATCGGTGCGTCAGATGGACTTTTTCTCAAGCAGTGGAAACAATTGTCTAGGCAGCACTTGCATGGGCCTGCAAATACCACTGAGCTGCTAAAGTACCTTTTATAATAAAATTGAAACTATGAGGAGAGACCATTCATTCTTTACCTCTGAATCAGGAAGTCCACTCATTCAAGCAATCAGCAGCTCGTGTAGCAAAACACATAACATTCACACTATCCCTGCCACTCCTCCTCCAAACAGTAACTCACAAAAAGCCGCTCACAGGCTTCCTCGAGCCCACCAGGAAAATTAGCAGGGGCTTTTTGTAGATGTAGCCTTTGGTAGTCTAAGGTCAACAGCTATATTCAGCCAGGGAAAGCCCATTGCCATTTATTTATTATTTCCTTAACGTAACTTACACAGAGTAGGTTAAAAAGGGAAAGGCCTGGCACAGCCATGATGTAGCCAAAATGAAACAAGGCTCCTTGTCAGCAAAACCATCCTGAGACAAGATTAACAAGCATATCACACCGCATGCCAGAGCTAATACACAATTCCACCACAACCACTGGTATAGGAATGCTCACATCATTGTCACACAGTGGACAAGAACATGATCTCCACCTCAAGACTGATGTAAACCAGGTGCTTTGCCATCCAACATTCAACGTTTGAAACACATTATATGAATACAACTTGTCATGAAAAGCTGCTTACTGCAGTACCTAGAAACAGGAGATCTGGATCCTGCTCTCACCTCATCTTCCCCATCCTTCCATTCCTCAGGAACTGAGGTTATACCTAGCTTCCCAGAAGAAGCATCAAACAGTAATACAACATGCTACAAAGGTCCTAGCAGCAGCCCAAGATACATGGAAAAGAGTCCTTCCTCCTCTACCACTGTCTTAGGGGTGGGAGGGGATCCATGTAAGGAGAAAGCAGCAGGAAAAGAAAGTGAGGGGTTTAAGCAAAGGGAGGGGACATACTTAGAGCAAATGAAAAACTGGGAATGGCAATGCTGTTTTGCTTGCAAATTCTGGAAACACACGGGTTAATCCCCACTTGTGCCCCACAACTTGCTTAGAACACATGAGATTGCTTTTACCAATACAGGCAGAAAGCTCAGAGACATGGAAAATGACCCTAAAGGCCAGAAAATAAATTAACAAAAATAATGAATAAAATGCTGATTTATTACAACCAATAAATCCATGAACAGATTGCCCAGAGAGGTTGTACTCTCTGTCCTAAAAGGTTTTCAAAGCCAAATCGGATAAAGACCCAAGTAACCTGATCTGATCTCAAAGCTGACCCTGCTTAGAACAGGAGGTTGGACTGGAGACTTCTGTAAGTCCCTTCCAACCTGAATGAATTATACTGTCCTGCTCTGCAGCCTTCCTGGGTTCAGCCTCTCACTGAAGAGACTATCAAACCCCTTCAAGCCTGGCAACACAGACATGTTCATTTGCAGCCTCCAGAACTCAAATTCCCCCTGCAGGCTTTCCAGCCTTACAATATTTAAGTGAGGAAGCCATTAACCCTCCTGCCCAGTAAAAGGGAAACATCAACTCTGTCATCACCTATTGGCAGGTAGTGCAGCAGTTTCACCACCCTACCAGATTGCAGGGCTCACTAGAAACCACGATCACCGTGAAAATCGCAGCCCATGCTCCACATCTGTAGTTGGGCTGGCGTATGAGCGCAGCAGGCAGGGAGGTGGCATCTTGCGAGGGACACGGCCTGAGCCCATCTCCTTAAAGCGTCAAACTGGACTGAGTCATACAGAATTGAGTCAAGTTCAAAATTTGAAAGGGAAGCCAAAAGCCCTGCAAAATGCCCAGTTCCTGATTATTGGTGGCCAACCCTCTGCTGGGTGCAGACCTTCCCCGACCGCCACCTCGTGTCTCCCAAAAGCACTGGCAGCATGGGCAGGATGCTGCACCTGGAGTCCCCTGTACAGCATGCCACCAGTCTTCACTGGTCTCTGCTAAACATTCATTTTCTTAATTAACACAGGGAGAAGTGCAATTCCAGCCAAACTCATAAAATTAATCTCTGTTTCTGTCATCTGTTTTTCTTGTCTGTTCCTGGCTAGCAGCACCCCTGGCTGACTACCTTAAGGATTCAGATAGAATTTAGAGCACTCTTTTCAACCAACACTGTTGGTTGTCCCATTTATTTTGACAGGAATAGCATCAAAATGCATTTGCAGCTTTACTGTTACCTGAAAATTCACCCCTTTTTTCCCCCCTGGAGAGTGCAGCTGATAAATTCTGCTCAAAGAACTCATCTGTCCTTGGAAGTATTTCCACTGAGACACCACACATGGGTAACAGGGACAAAGAAATTGTTTAAAATTTGGATAAAATTTAAGACATTCCTGACATTGATCCCTAAACATTAAAAAGCATCTTGTGTTGGCAATGGAAAACAGCAGGGAAAGGTGACAGTGAACATAAAAAGGAAGCTGACTTGGACATGAAGCACATGAACTTCCGTACTGGCCACACCACTCTCACTATGGCCAGAGCATTTCCTTTTCTGGGTGGCTTCTCCAACAAGGGACTGCCAGAATGCCACTCCTAGAGGAAAGGTAGGACATAACCTCCATACTCCGAAAGGACAGGATCCATACAAATTATTTTTGTGTTTCCAACAGGTAAAATTCAGACCTACTGTTATTTTGAAATCTGGGTTTCCAATGTAACCAAGCTTCTGACTTGGTTACACGAACAAAAGGCAAATAAAATTGCACCCAACATTACCCTGAAAAGACACTTAAGCCTTTCAGGTTAACCTTTGGGTCTCATTACCACTAAAAAGTTACAGTTTTTGCAATTCTGGCAAGTCCACTTTGTCTGAAACACAGCACCTGGTATGTTTTAATCTTCTGTACAGGTTATGGCAACTCTTAAATGTTCTAAAAGCACCACATACTCCTTACAGAAATCTAGCATCCAGTATCCAGTCTTGCTGGTTAAAGGGAAGATTTTCTTACCTAAAGACCGAGACAATGGAAAACTGTTTTTTTTTAAAACAAAGCACCAAATTTCATAGTGAAGTCTCAATAAAAAGCTTTAAGAGGCAACTTTTCATTCTATTGGAATAAACCTATCCCACCAGAGCAAGATGCTTAAACACACCTGGCCAAGCTCTTTGCATATACCTGGCCTCCTTCCCCTGTGTTTGCACAGCATTAGATGATTTTAAC
>NW_010105950.1:5199-6806 GCF_000699245.1 Pterocles gutturalis | reverse complement strand
GGAAATGGCAGATTTAGCAGCTGAATTAGACAAACCCATTCTGAGCTGATCATTGGAAATTAGCTCACTCCCATGCAAATGAGTACACCTGCTATGAGACAAGGATCCTCACTCAATGCAAAACTTGCTGCCGCTGACGAAAGCTCTCAGTTTCTTTCTATTAGCAAAAGTAAGGTGAACAAAATAAGTCAAGTGCTTTCCTGGAAATCCATTTCTAGTGGGTTGAAACCATTGCCATTCTATACAGTAGACAATCACTGCTGGAGATTTGTACCATACCTGAACTGCATAAGGTCCTGCACCTTTAGAGTTTCTTAAGCATTAACATGTCAGCCAGCTCAATCACTTCCTCATACATAGGATAGTGACGCTGCACCAGGTAGCCAATCCATGCAATACTGATCCCAGAAGGTAACCTACACCATTAACTAGCATTTAATGTTCCCATAACCTCACTTAATGGTTGCTGCTAAACTGCCTTTTGCCTTTCAGATGAAAATTCCCCCCATACTCATGTTTTACGCTCTAAAGACCAAGCACCCTTCAGGGGCATAAAAGAACTATTTAATAACGACTAAGCCATCTTTCATAAATACAAAAGTGACACTTGGTTTTAAGGTCACTTCACAGTTCCTTTTCCCACAAGGAAATGTGATCATGTCTGATGGAAAACAGCAACCAGATTAGCCTGATACCCTGACATGGTAAGACAAAAGACAGATTTACTAAAGCCAGCAACAAGAGGTGAAACCAACGCATAGACAACTGAGCACTAAGGGTCTGTATTGCAATCTGGCCACAGCTGTGAGGTATATGCTTCCTGATTTACGAGAGTCTACCAAGAGAGATTGCAGCAGACCAGGAAATTCACAGCTCCTATCCATCCCAGTGGCTGCCTCCTTCAGCACAGAACATGCTGTTACTGTGCCAGGAATAAGTGAGCTAAGAAAGAAACACCAGACCCCTCCTGTTTCTCTCATCCAACTCTGTTTAGAAAACAACTAGGAGTTTTACTTCATTCTGACCCCACCGAGCTTACTTGCAACATGGTCTGACTACAGCATGGGGTGCTCCATCCATTTCCAGCCATGCAGCTGTTGATACACGATAAGAAACACTACAGTGTGATGGTGGCATTTCAGGCATGCATGAGATAACAGTTTAACTGAAAAAAACCAAAACCCATCGTACTACTTACTAAGTTCTGCTGTCAAAAAGCCTCAGGAGCACGTTACCACATACGCAACCCAATCGCTCCTCTGATATTTCCAGAGAAACTCAGCCACAAGGTCTGTAGGAGCAAGAAGCGTCAATGTGATGGTCTGGGAGGTTGTGCAAATAAACAGATGAAGAGAACATTCAGTGCAAAAGTCACCACGAAGCAAGAGGCTAATGCTTTATTCAGTGATATTCTTTTATATGTGCTCACATCAGACAGGCTTGTAATCCAGCCACAGACTCACACCTCTGGGTAACTGGGTTCAGCTTCCAACTCCGTTTCAGACCTGCACTGTAGCTGGGGCAAAGCTGCTTCATCTCACACCCGTGTCAGCTCGGAGACATCTCTACCACAGTTCAGATATTCTCTAATCATCCTCCTAGGGAAA
>NW_010105950.1:0-5168 GCF_000699245.1 Pterocles gutturalis | reverse complement strand
TCACAGTGCGGTGACTAGCTACTGAACTTCTAAATCAGAAATACTGTTAGCAGGTTAAAGCAAAAGCTATTTAAGAAAGTAAGTGGATTAAATCAGGGTCCTTTACCAAAAGAAAGTACCACATTTCCAAAGAGTTGTAGGACAAAAGCTTGCACTAAAGATTTACAACAATCTTCTTTTACGAGCTTCACAAATAAAGTTAAAATGTAAAAAAGAATTGCTAAACACCTTAGGATGAAGAAAAAAATTCCTTTTTTTAAAAAAAGTACTTAAAAGTAGCTATTTTTTCCTTCTTCATTTATCCACAGCTACCTAATTTCAGTTATCATACAGGATAGAATGACTGAAGTTGTGCAGAGCACAATGTTATGTTCAGTGTGGCCATGAAATCACACATCTTATAGAGTTTAGCCCTATAAAAATGTTACCACAAGCAAAAAAAATAAAGAGGAAGTAGGATTTTAAGAAGTCATCTCTGTGCAAAGTTTAAGCCTTACACATTTAAAACAACATTACCTTTAGGTTCAATAGCATTTTAGGCCATTACACCTTAAACCAGGGCATCCGTATTTACACAGATAACTGAAGTAAGCGCTTGTTCTTCGTATTTATGCTGCCTTATCTCCTGCAATCTAACACACAGAATGCCTTCCAGGCTATACCCAAGAAGAATTAGGTTTTGTGTTGTTTTTTTTTTTTTTTTCCTCCCAGTCATTTCAAAACACTATCACTTCCACAATTTCTCAACCAGCTGTGCTGCTTCCTCATTGGGCTGCTTTTGTTTGGGTGATTCTGTATTACAGCAACATTCGAGATTGCTTAAGCAGCCAACAGCTAAACATTAAGAAGTGTCAATTGGCAACCCAAATCTGGAGTATAGATGGCAATCTCCCAGCTTAAATACACATGGGTTTGCTTGTTTGTTTATTTAAAAAAAAAAAAGAAACTGGGCAATAAGCAAAAACAGCCAGCCAGCCTGGAGATTCTGATCTACAACTGTATTTGGGTTTCAGCTGTTTTTAATAAAGTCTTCTCCCACATCATCATACTATGTCACGCTGCCATACTGCTGGCATGAGAAAAGGGAACTGGCAGCAGGTCATGCTAGACCTTATCTGTCGCTACACCACATCATTTAAAGGATTCCAACCCAAGGACAAACATACCTTTGTATGGGTAATGACTTCAACAAGACTTCTCTTCCATGTTTAGTCTACTTGCATACATCACACAGATTATCACGCCCTAGTTCAACGCATTACCAAAATCTACGTTTCTGCCAATGCGTAATCCATTCAGGACCCTGACTCCTACGCCTAAGACGTTCCAAGGCATGTAGAGATGACGCTTCTATTGCACAAGTGTAGATTAGTGTCCAAAAAAGGCATCTGCATGAAGAAAGAAAAAAAACAGTCAGGCTATACCGGCTAACACTGACAACAACCAGAGATTAAAAGTTCAAACCACATGGGAACATGCCAACTCTCTCCAGTAACTCAGCTGTGACCAGTTTGGATTGCCCAATTAAGATGGTTTCAAGATGAATTTCAGGAGAGCTGTTACTAGAGTGATCACAATTGGTGGTCTTTGAATGAACTGCAATGAGGAAAACTTTTGGAAGAGAATAACAGTGCTGATGTGGCATGATGATTATTTCTCTCATTGCATCATCAGCACACTGACCAGCTCAGTTCTTGCATTTCCACTTGTTCACCTCACTACCTAGTATTACGTCCCCAGCTGTATCTCAGCAGAAAATTTCAGAACCATCTGAAACATCTTATGACTTGGCATGTGCATTTACGTAACTCACCAGTGCCCAACTACTCTTGGTTTTGTACCATTTTACAAAGCAGCAAAACACAGTACGGAGAAGTTGAGTACTTACAACTTTCTCTGGCAGGGTGTTTGACAAACTGCTTTCCTAGGTGTTAAACAAAAGCGCTGTAGTATGATTAAGGAGCAACACATCACATAAGAGACTTAAGCCTTTGCCTTACAATTCTGTTCTTACTCATTCAGTTTATCTTAACTGACATTATACCAGGTCCTCCCAGAACTACACTTGAAGACCACAGGCAGTTCCAGGTTTTTTTTTTTTAATAAAAAAGAGCAGTCAATACAATTTCATGCCTCTTGACCTGAAGAGCAGAACTCATGATACAGAAAGGATAGGATTTTCTGCAAGACAGCCTTCAGAGTTTCCCCATCTGCTGAAATATGTAAAGTATGATCAATGTAAATGACAGAAAGGCTCAGAGGCAGCTGGGGAGAATGAATGACTGAAACAATTTCACTACAGACCACAAAATGGCTTGGGCAAGTGACATGCACCGGTTACGTTACTGAAAAGGTTCATTAATTCTTTAAATGGCCTTTTCAGACATGTACTCTGAGTCTAGGAGAGAAAGAGACATTACCTTTTAAAGCTTATAAACCAGACTGATGGCACAGAACGGAATAAGTAGAAGCCTCATATATTAAGATAAATAAATGGTAACAAACCGCACTTTCATTACTCTTTGCAAATGGGAAAGTTTGTTTACTTGTTAACTAGAAGACAAAAACTTTATCTGCAGACTGCTAGAGAAACTAAAGAGTACGCCCAATTAGGAAATCTAAGAGGTGACCTTTCATGAAAGGATAAATGCAACAGTATTGTTGCTACATTATACTAGCATACTAGGGCACTCTCCCTTCCCCTCCCACTTTCAATAAGCAGTTCTAGCAATCTCATCTTTCACAGTCAGCAAGACTATACAACTACGGTTCTGCTTCCAGCCTCGAGAATTCACTCACCAGAGCAAAGAGCTCATTGCCTGATATAATCAACGTATGTAAGTGGAGAGGCTGATGTAATGTTACTTAAAACTTGTCTTTCCCTGATAGTCTGTTAAGATTGTCCCAAGAGGGCGCCTCTTACAAACTGGCTACTTATAATTTGCCCTCAAATTATTAGGAAACAAACCAACAAAAAAAAAAACCAACCCTGAAAACCTACACTTAATTGTCCTTGCCAATATTCTAGAATCTATTTAGCAGTCAAGCAACAGATGGACAGAAACTTGTCCAAGGTCTTGAAGACAGAGTGCATGAGACAAGGTATACACATTGGAATATCTGACTTCCAGTGACTTGATTCCCGCTTTTTTCCCCTTTTGGAAGAAGAGGGCTTAGACAACCTTAGACAACATCATGCTGCTTGCATGAAAGAAAACAAACAAACAAACAAACCCCAAACAAAACCAAAACCAGTGCAAACCACTATACTAACGTAATTCAAGTCAACAGCCTATTTAAAGGAAACCAGAATGGGAAAACAAGTCTAGACATCTTCGCTCAGAAAAATCAAACTTGCATAAGCTGGTTGAGTGACATACCTGGTGTGGAATGCATGCTAGTTTATGCAATGTAAGTGACATAATAATTTGTGAGTACACCAGGATAGATTTTTATTTATTCTTTCATTTAATACGACGTGCCTCTTTTTCTTCACAGATATTACACCTGCCCACTGCCTCCTCTCTTCATAGACGGCAAGCTGGACGTAAGTATTATTTGCAGCAAAAACATTACATTCTCATATGTTCCTTGCCAGTCTGAAATTGTCACCTTATGGGTATTTTCAAAGAGATGTTGGTTTTACTTTTCTGTTCAGCTTCCAGAAAAACTGGTGAAGAAAATGCAGGTCTGTCTTTGGGCAATTTCTAGAAAATAACTGTCCAGTAGATCCCTCTTGACACATTGCATCTATGCAGATCTGTGGATTGATGTACTGCTGCAACACAGACACCCTGGAAGGAAAACTTAGGTTAAACATCCAGACTGCACACAGGCCACTCTCCTGGCAACTCTGCCTAGAGAGCCACTAGTGACACAATAAAGCTATATATTTCTGATCAAAAAATACCTGGTGAAACAACAACGTTAAAGGCTATGGACCTGTGATGGAAGGGTGAAAACACGCTTCAAGCCATCCTAAAATGAGACACTCAAACTAGCAGAAGGTTTAAAAAAAAAAAATCACAGAGAAAAACATATCAGAGAAGACACAATCAATACATAACTTCTCCCTTTTTGTTTTCTGTCTTCCACACAGATGGATAATGGACACCATCCACTTTAAAAATCCCATTTGTACCTCTCATCTTTTTAAGCAAACCAGTAAAACCCAAGAGTACAGTTACAGGAGAACATAGTTTTACCTGGCAAGTTTTTCAATAGCTTGTGTAGATCCAGAGTGCACCAATAGGTAGTTTCTTCCATGTATCTCAGCACTAAGCCAGCAGAGACCCAACTGTACAGCTAAAAGCAGCAGCAAAGCTAAAACTAAACACTCAGACCTGTGAAGAACAGAAATGAGGCACAAAAGTTTAATACTCTTACTTCTTTGTTCAGTGGGGAAAACAGACAAGAGAAAAACATCCTCCTTTCAACAACAGTTCGCCTACCTCAGCAGCAGTACAAAATACTACACTTCAATGATTATTTAACGCTTTCAGTTAATGAGAAATGGGGTAACAGACAAGTCGGCAATTAGAAAGGCATTCAAATTTTTGGAAAACTGGTATTTTTTTGAAAAGTTCTTCCTGATGGAATGGGAAAAGGAAAGGAGACATCCTGAATCAACACTTCTGTGACTTGACTTCAGAGAATTCCCCCTACCAAAGGTTTCAGTCTTCAGATTTCCTGAAGGTTTAAAGACAGCGAAAGAGCCAAACACAACAAAGATAGTACACACCTAATCTTGCTCAGATGTATGTTACAACACCGCAAGCATTTTTTTTTTTTCCCTGAATAGCTTCTGCAATTACAAGCTGCGCACCTTTATTTGTACCAGGAGATGTGTCAAGTTGTGAATATTAGTGTAAAGCCTTACTCCGGTAACCATTAATTTCTCCATCATGAAACAACAGGATCCACACTAAAGTAAAGGTAAGCCAACCTGTCACTGAAGCAGAAAGCAACTTGCAAAGCCTTTCTGAGCAGCAGCGAGCACACCAAACACCTATGCACTCAACAGTCACTATGTGAATTAATTTTTAACACATCAATCTTCTTCTCAGGCTATGTTGAGATATGTGTTGCCAGCATGCTGAACCTCAGCTACACAGTTTTAAGTACTAATGATGCCACAGCAAAGGAATCACAGAATCACAGAATGTTAG
>NW_010105949.1:2922-3417 GCF_000699245.1 Pterocles gutturalis | reverse complement strand
GTGGCATCCATCAGCCTGGGCTCATGATGTCCTCACTGGCCAAAGAGCCACGAGGGTGCTTGAGGGACACCCAGGGCTGGGTTTCCTCTGGGTGCAGCCGTGTGGGACACTGGGGAACACAGTCATCCCCTGCAGTGTCCCCATGCCCACCAGGTGACTCTTGAGTGTCTCCCCGCAGGTGGTGATGGCTGTGACGCAGCTCTACTTCCACCTGGCACCCAAGGTGGAGGTTGGTGTCATCGCCAAGGCACTGGTGCGGCTCCTGAGGAGTCACAGGTCTGTGGTACTCGACCTGCGGTAGTCCCCCTCCCCCACCACCCTGGTTGGTGGGACCCATGGGGAGCCTCAAAACCCTGGGAGAGACCTCCAAAAAGCCCATCCCAGCAGGGACGTTGGGTTGGGGCAAATTACCAAAAAAGAGGGTTTTTTGGCCTGGCCCAGCCCAGCCATCGGGTGACAGGGCTGTGGTGGCACCAGCCTGGGGGCGGGGCCTGC
>NW_010105949.1:427-2891 GCF_000699245.1 Pterocles gutturalis | reverse complement strand
CCATCTTCACAGGAATGTGCTGGGGGGGTCCAGCCCCGCCCCACTGATGGTGGTCCCCTTATTGTCCCCACAGTGAGGTGCAGTATGTTGTGCTGCAGAACGTGGCCACCATGTCCATCAAACGGAGGGTGAGTCTCGGACTCTGTGGGAGGAGTTGGCCCTGTTGACTCTGGAGCGGAATGACAGCCAGCCAGCAGGGTCACCAGAGCCAGCTACCTGCGAGTGGTCTTGGCGCGCGGGGGACAGGGGTGGCACTAACGGCGCTGGCTCTGCACACAGGGGATGTTTGAGCCCTACCTGAAGAGCTTCTACATCCGCTCCACAGACCCCACGCAGATCAAGATCCTCAAGGTGAGCTGGAAACAGCCAGCACAACCCATCACTGGTGGCTTTGGGGCTTCCTTGTGGGGCAGCTGTCCTCCATGTCCTGGGGACACAAGGACAGCAAGGACCTCATGCCCTGGCACCATGCCTCCATGCTGCCCATCTCTTCCTTTTTCCCACAGCTGGAGGTCCTCACCAACCTGGCCAACGAGACCAACATCTCCACCATCCTGCGGGAGTTTCAGGTACGCCATGGCTACACTGAGGCCACCAAGGTGCCACCCTGCCATGGCTCTGGGTGCCACAACACCCCCATGGAAGGGACAGAGGAAAGTCCCACTAGGAAGAGTGCGCTGAGGTCATGCCAACCCCCATGGGTGGCTCCATAGAGCCCCAATGTGTGACCACCACATAGGGGGATGCCTGGCACTGGCATATGGGTGACATGTTGTGTGTCCCCCTCCACGCCTGCACAGACCTACATCCGCAGCATGGACAAGGACTTTGTGGCGGCTACCATCCAAGCCATCGGACGCTGTGCCACCAACATCGGGAAGGTGAGGGATACCTGCCTCAACGGCCTGGTCCAGCTCCTCTCCAACCGGGACGGTGAGTGCACGTGGTGGGGATGAAACGGGGGCTCCACCGCGCTCAGAGCAGGACCCCACTGAGGCCAGGTCTCTGTCTGCAGAGCTGGTGGTGGCCGAATCCGTGGTGGTCATCAAAAAGCTGCTGCAGATGCAGCCGGCCCAGCACAGTGAGATCATCAAGCACATGGCCAAGCTCACTGACAACATCCAGGTGGGTTGGGGGTGTTGCGTGGCCCCCCCAGGACTGAGAGGGTGGCAGCAGTGTCAAGTGCCCGTGGTTGTTTTGCAGGTGCCAATGGCACGAGCCAGCATCTTGTGGCTCATCGGCGAGTACTGCGAGCACGTGCCCAAGATCGCACCTGACGTGCTGCGCAAGATGGCCAAGTCCTTCACCAATGAGGAGGACATCGTCAAGCTGCAGGTCATCAACCTGGCAGCCAAGCTCTACCTGACCAACTCCAAGCAGGTACCAGGGACATGGCCTAACAATGTGCCTCAGTTTCCCCACCGGTGAGGGAAAGGCTGGCCCTGAGCATGTCCCCTGTCACAGAGCAAGCTGCTGACCCAGTACGTCCTCAACTTGGCCAAGTATGATCAGAATTACGACATCCGCGACCGGGCTCGCTTCATCCGCCAACTCATTGTGCCCACCGAGAAGAGCGGGGCCCTCAACAAGTATGCTAAGAAGCTCTTCCTGGCCCAAAAACCTGCTCCCATCTTGGAGTCCTCCTTCAAAGGTATCCACCCCCAGTCACAGGGCATGGGGACACAGGGCTAACTGTCACCACAATGCTGCATGGCTGTCCCCGAACTGCTGCCACCTCTTACCCCACTGTAGATCGGGATCATTTCCAGTTGGGCTCCCTGTCCCATCTGCTCAACACCAAGGCTGTGGGCTACCAGGAGCTGCCTGACTGGCCAGATGAGGCCCCCGACCCCTCTGTGAGGAACGTGGAGGTGCGTTGAGCACCCTGGGGTGCTGGGGTGCATGAGGGGACCAAGGTGGCAGCCACCGCCTTGGTGTCTTGGGAGAGCCCCAGAAGGTGCCCAGGTGGTGCTCAGCTGCCCCATGTCCCCTCTCTGGTGCCCACACACCTGCCTGGGGACAGAAGGGGGGCAAGGGCAGCTGTTTGGGCCCCCCTCCATGGGTGATGGCCCTGATCTATCAATCCCATGCTGGCAGGTTCCCGAGTGGACCAAGAGTACCAGCCGGGAGAAGAGGAAGGAGAAGGTGGAGAAACCTTTCTACTCTGACTCAGAGGGCGAGTCGGGGCCAACGGAGTCCGCAGACAGTGGTGAGGACTTGGTAGCACAGGGGAGGGGGTCACCATGGTGGGGCATTGGGCAGGGGACACTGCAGCAGGGATATCAGGCAGGTGACACCACGGTGGGGCATGGTGTAAGTGCCACCATGGTGGGGCATGAGGCCGGAGCCACCATGGTGGGGCACCAGGCAGGGGACACCATGGTGGGGCATCAGGCAGGTGAAACAGCAGTGGGGACATCCCACAGTGGTGGAGACGTGTCAGGGGGCATGGAGGGATGCGGCA
>NW_010105949.1:0-267 GCF_000699245.1 Pterocles gutturalis | reverse complement strand
TTCTGGTAGCGAGGCGACCAGCAGCAGCAGCAGCTCTGGCAGCTCCAGTTCTGGCAGTGAGGAGGAAGACGAGGAGGAAGAGGAGGAAGAAGGCAGTGGGGAGCAGTCAGAGGACAAGGAGGAGGAGGAGGAGAAGAGGAAGAAGAGAAAGGAGAAGGAAGGCTCCCGGAAGGCAGCCCTGGGGAGCATGGGCAGGTACCTCCCAGAGAGGTGGGGTACCCCTGTCCAAACCCCTGTCCCAGCCCCCCCTTAGCTGGGGTCTCCCCT
>NW_010105948.1:0-13648 GCF_000699245.1 Pterocles gutturalis | reverse complement strand
TCCCCTGGGGCTCGTCCCGTTCGGAGGAGTGCTTCCCCTCCCATCGCTGTTATGCCCATGGAAGGAGAAATTAGTGTTCTGCTTCTCGGTAATAATAAACCTTTGAAAATAAAAGTTACCTTTGCAGACAGAGGGCCTTCAACAGGTGCTTAAGCCCCTTCCTGATGAAATCAGTGAAAAAACCAGTTCCTATTACTCTGAAAAGGACCATATCCATCACCGAAGAGCACGCCCAGGCTGCATTTGAAAGCCGGCGTTTTACCTGCTGCCCTAGGTTAGCTTCCAGGTAGGCTGGGTTAGCAAAGCACGCACAACGCTGGACCAGAACATAAGGGCTGCAGCTCTGGACTACCTGTAAGGTAAGCGTTGTGGGTGATGATGTTTCCTACTTCTCACCACCTTACAGCAGGACCATTTCCCTGACCCAGGTACAGAGGAGATACATCCAGCTGGGAGAGCAGGGAGGATGCAGTCTGCACGGCTATTCAATGAGCATTTTCATCTACAGCCAAAGGCTTGCTCTCTCACCCATACAAATGCAATCCAGCTGTGTGTTAGATGACAGAAGGAAAAGAGACTGCAACACAAATGGAATTTAGCATCTTTGCCAAAGAGACACGAACATAATCTTGCTATGTGAGCATTTTAACATGTTCACTTTTAACATGGTCACTTCTGTCGTAAAGTGAGTTGTGTTTACCTCAGAAAACACTGGCTGAAATTCACATTGTGATGTACATTTAAATATTGTGTCCATTATTTCTTGTTGCCACAGAAGGGCACACACAGTTCAGCAAAAACATGAGATCCACCCAGCTGGCTTCCTCTGCCGGACCGAGGACCAAATGGTTTGCTAAAACGGCCTAATGTACTTATCCGCACATGCTGAAAGATGCCTGATGGTAGTAGTGAGCTGCTCACAGTACACATGTGGAAATGCACATATGGATTAGATGTAGGATAATGGTATTTAAGGAAACATTACGGGTTAAGGAATGGTTTCAGAAATAGTGGTTGATGTTCAGACTGGTTGCTTTTAGTTTAAATACAACCTTGCTTACACACACCCACCTCTTTCTGCAAAAGTCTTTTTCTCGTTACACATTATACCCAGAGCAGGTAAAGGCCATGCTGGGATCATGTTTTTCAAACTTTACTACCTAGAAACTGCACACAAACACACCAAAAAATCTGCCCTCTTTAACACACTCCAAAATCCTGTCGATCGGATTGAGGCACATAAACACAGTGGTAACTGTGTGCTAAACACCAAACGACACAGGTGTGAGCACAGCCAAATGGAATTCAAACCTCACCAGTGACTCAAATGTGCGATAAGGAAAAGTTATTGGGTAACGTGAAAGTTAAAAAAGGCTCTATCAGTGTGTGAACAATTAATGAGGTGTCTAGAAACTGATAAAGCTGTAGTCCTCATCACTTCCAAATACGTTGTAGAATCTCCACTATAGCAAACATCACACACAAAGACTGTACATTGCCTTTACTGACACAAATGTATCTGTTAAGCTGCAAAAATAAAATAAGACCTTGAGTAATTTTGAAAAAGGTATTTGTCTAACAAACTATTTAGCAATTAGCATTAGGCCACCTGGAATGCAACATGGCTCAGAAAGACCGCAGTCCTCCCTCCCCTCTGCGGCAGCGAGCTCCTCCTGGCTCCCAGCTGCAATACAAGCTTTGAATCCTTGGCTTCCTATAATGCCAACTACAGTTTAAACCAGGCAATGTGACACAAAATTTCTGTTAGCTTAATTACAATGTTGCAAATTTTTCCTCTGCATAATAGCACATTAAGAAAATAGAGTTTGTTTTCTCCCTGCCTCTTCTCATGCCTTCTGATTTAAGAGGATGGATTTTCCCCAGATTATATGGCTTTTGTTTCCTATGCCTTATTCAGTAGCCTTACAAATTTATAGCAGCCCTCTCTCAAATTTAAGGAAATTATGAAATAGCAATTTTTCAAAAAAAAAAAATTAATTCAATTTTTCCCTTTAAACTTTGTGTTGGAGGTTGTGGATTAGGGAGCAAATTAACACAGTCCGTTTGTTCTGCAGTGTCTCTGTGTATACTTTGCTTCTCATTTCTTGTGCAGGAAGTCTACCTTCTGCCATTTCATCGTATCTGAAATAGTTTTCCTCTCTTCTACCTTTGAGCAGCTTACACACAATAGCTTGTTATTCCAATCTACGTGCACAAACAAACAGCCAAACTTGAGATAACGTTCAGTCAATCAAAAGTAACCTCTGGATTTCAACTCTGTGAAGGACAGAGAAAAGAATCTTGGACGTGAGAACACAGAATATTTTCCTGCTCTGGAGAGGGTCTGAAATACATGATTCAAGATGAACTGCAATGGCAGGAAAAGGTTAAACAGAGCAGATGAGAATGATCTTGCTGCCAACAGATGAAGTTAGGAATAAAAGCTGCTCTAGTCAATCTAAAATGTGATCAATATTTGTTTAAGCAAGCAAATAGTTGCATAACTTCATGGAGCAAGGGGGCTGAGGGTGGGGTTAGAGTAAAACCATATGAAAGATTTGTCGGTCCATTTGTCAAGAACAGATGTTTGAAAAAAATCTGATCAGCACAGAATTTCAGTCTTTGCATCGATTTGAATGCAGAGGGAAGAGACAGAAATAGCTATACCAGCAAATCCAGAACAAACCTGAAGACATGAACACATAACTGGAGGCAAATGCATATTGCACTGACTGCCTTCAGTGGAAACAATTTACGTTGGGATAGAACAGTTACAGATGGCAACTCATAAGCATCAGATGCAGGACCTTCACAGTCACAATGGGCAAGTATTTAATCTGGCAGCTGCTCTAGCTATAGTGTTCACCCACAAGCTATAAATAAGCTTTCTAGATTTAACAAATTTTTTTTTTTATGAAGCCATATTTTCAAACAAGGAAAAAAAGCCACATTATGTAAAAGCACTTTTTCCCCCCTTCCAAGCTGCTCCCTGCCCTTTGCCTTTTCCCTGTTTCCCTTTCAAACACTAGCAGCATCATACCAGGATGTAACAGTCTGCTTCCCAATGCAGCTGCTGGCATGGTGCACTCCCAGTTCTTCCTTAACACAGAGCCACAAAGACCTGGAACAATGAAAAGCCATAAAATATGATATCAAACAGAGTGGCAGTGCCTTAATGAAGTATTTAGCTCTGGCACACACTGCGACTTTGCAAGCAGGGCCCTGTGAGTTCCCAATCTGCTTCAAGACCCAGGTCTTCTCCAGACAGAGTGACATTCTGGAGTTGGTCTCAAAGTCACACTTTCAGAGCAAAACAGAACGCTGAAATATCACACTGAGGCTGAATGTGCCTTGAGTAAGTGTTCAGCAGCCACAAAACCAAAGTAACAGAAGCACAGATTACATTAGCAACCTTGCACTTCCTTAGGAGGCAAAGATAGGATTGCATCTGCTTGGGGATGCGCTCTGGGATCAGTTTTTTGCTCTGAAGACACACTGGCTAGTGCTGCTGTGCCAGAGCTTACCACTTCCCTGACCTAAGCTCTTAAAAAGGGAGTTTAAAAGCTACACGTTAATACCAAACTGCATGATGACAAAAAAATTAGATGAGTCATCCACATCAGGGCTTGCTCACTGTGCATTTCCCTTCCTCCAGACGAGATGAGGTCCTGGGAGATGTGACTAACCTTAAAAACTACTTTATGGGACTTCACAGCATCTTCCTGCAGAGCAGGTGACAGGAGAGAGGACAGGAAGACTATCATGGGGACCATCTTCACTTATTAAACACTTCTCTACTTTTGGGAGAACACAGGGCTTGTTGCCTCCCAAAGCAGTACTCCAAAAGCCATCTTTTGTTCTTCAAAGTTATTGCTCTGTACATTATTTTCCTTTACAAAATCCAAACCCTCAGATACCCTGCACCTCTTGGCCTAGGATTGCATGTTACACAGGACAAAGCTAGCATGCACCCACTACCCAAAGCAGCATGATCTCAGTAAGCCTTCTCGCTGCTGTATGAAGTTCAGATACACAAGTAGATCTAGACATATTTATTCAAAATAAATAAGCAAGTAAATTTTCCTTGAGCACTGACCACAGTACAAAGTGCAAAACTGCCATCACATCACAGTTACACAGCAGCTGTTACAGCTGGAGCAGGGAGGCAAAGACTGCACACAAGAATCATCAGATATGTGAAATAATTAACTTGATACAGAGTTTCTAGTAAGGGGCTGGGAAATGTTTTTGAAGACTGGTAGTAGCACTAAAATGCATCTACGTGTTTTTCCAGAAACAATGTAAAAGTGTTAGAGGATGAAAAGTTAGCATAAAAGCAGTTCTTGCAGCGGCTGTGAAGAGCAGGCTGATGGATCACAGAAAGACCACTAACTTCAATTTTTTTATAATAAATAAATAAAAAGATGGATGGTTTGCTGTATTGAGACAGTCTTCCAGTGTGCATCCTCGCCTCCTGCACAAAAGCACCATAGATCATTTTGCTACCAATAATATTTCTGAGCTATTCCATGACACCACATAGCTACCTTTAACTGCATCACAGAACAGAAAATAAGAGCAAAGGCCATATTCAAAGAAAGCGTGCTTCTGCTGTGTATCCAATGGCTGCTGAAAAGGGAAACATCCTTCAATTCATCTAACGGAGTCAGGGCACAGTAATCACATTAGAGCCCCTTTCACATGATATAGAAAGGCCAAGGACAGTTAAAATATTTTCTTTAAAAAAAAAAATCCCATTGCAAAATATTTAAAGAGCCTATTGTAGAGGCACTGAAGTGCCATAAGCTTACCAAGGGAGATTTCATTTTCATGCTTGGAAAATTTCATGGAGCAGACAGTTTCATGATGAAATCCTAACTGAAGGGCTACCTTAAATGCTTTTCCACACTTTAATGTCTCTTTGGAAGTCAAACTTTGCTTGATGGACCACAACTCCAAGCAAAGGTGAGGAAAAAAAAAAAAAAAGAGCAATTCCAAGTTCATGCTTTGATTAAGACTAACAAAGAAATGGGTTCTGTTCCAGAGTGAGTGCCATAGGATGGCAATTCCTCAGTGCCTCATTTCCCTCCTTTCTTCCACAAGCACACACAGTCCAGCGGTTAGCACAAATGGGAAGAGCTTTGTGCTGCGCTCAAGCACCTCAGGTGGAAGGTACAAGGCGAAGGCTCAGTAGGAACACCATTAAAATAAGGGAGAAGGGAGGGCGATACTAGTTTACAGGCAGAGTAAAAACTTCAGATTTTAATATTGACAAAGTTTATAAAATTCTTTCCATGCTGCATGTGCCAGCATCAGGGAGCTGCTGAAGAACAGGGTACGAGTACAAAGTAGATTATTTTTTTAAAAGCACTTTGAGACTTGCTTTGGAGACTAAATAATAGTTTATATTCCAGCAAAGACAACTTCCTGCAAGTGATTCATTACTTCTGATCCACAACCGATTACAAAGCAGTGCTCTGTCAGATTCTTGATTTCTCTTGGGACACCAGTACAATGTGCAAAGGTTAATAGGAACTAACAGCATTCGTATCACTTACAGCATCAGGCAGCTGAATTCATCTTACTGGAAAAATATGTTATTTTCCTTTAGTCAGAGGCAGTACAGGTTTCTTTGAAATGGTCTTTAGAGAAAGACATATCACAAGGATGTCATCAGTGCAACAATCTGAACTCAAGCAAAGGTAAATCACCTGAGCCAGATTCCAGTACTTGTCTCAGGCCCTGGATGCTAATCTTGATTACCAGGACAGCTCTGCAGCACTGTGTTAAGGCAGGGCCTGATCTCTAGGTTGCCTAATTCTTCCTGAGAAGCAGAATTTCTATCCCTGATGACAAGTGACAAGGACTCCTCCTCCAGGGCAAAGTGAGAGAAAAGGAGGCAGGTGCTTAGGTTATATTTCTGTATTTCCAGCTGTTCTGCTCTACACTTGATCCTGAGCAGATCACTTAGGCTTTGTGCTCTACACACCCCCCCACAGCGAGGGTCTCTGAAGGGACAGCCCATCAATAATAGCAGAACACTTGTCTCATCCCCTATCCAGGAACTTTACGCATGGTGTGAAGAATTTAGGAGCCATCACAGACATCTGAGATAGCACTAAGTAACCATCGAGAGTAACCAATGCAAATTCAAAAAGATACTCCCCTTTACCAGTTAGGCCATTAGTTACACTTAGGAAAGAGGAGCAGAGAGAAAAATATTCAGCTGTTTGCTGGAGGTCTAGCTTAATGGAAATCTGAATTTCTATTAAATGGAAATGAAAGAATCTGAAATGAAGAATCTGAAGGAAGAAAATAAAAATCATCCATGACTGGTTGTCTCCCTCTCTGCAGAGAAAAGAAACAAGACTAAAGTTAGCTGAAATGAACTGGCATAACGTCACTACACAAGTTTAGTCTTTGCATTTATTATTACCAAATACTTCTAACCGGGGTTCTGTAACAAGAGCTCTTTCTCCTCAAGGGACCTAGCATTAGCATCCCCACAACAGTCTTGAGATACAGGAACAGTATTCATTTTCAAATGGAGAATAAAGGTAACATGAGACTCGGTGGTTTCCCTACCGTCACAGACAGTGACAGGTAACTGAACCCAGGTTTCAAGTCACAAGCTACTGACTTGCACTGCTCTGTTCTTTCTCTTTACTCTGCTGAAGGGCCTCGCTGTCACTGAAAAGTGCCTCCTTGGTTTAGGTATTCACTGACAAAGAAGAAAAGAATCCATAAATTATTCTAACAGCCTGGGATAACAAGCAGCACAAGCCTTGACTCCTATAAGTAAGAGCAAGGAAATAAGTCGGAAACAAAACCAAACAAAGCCTACATCAACTTGATTTCTCTTTAGTCTTTCATTAGATTTCCAAAACATGCTAATCTCAATCTTCCAAGCCACTATTCATCAAAACACTGTCTAACAGAGTGCTTCAATTGCAGACTGTGTGCAGCCACCTAGATAACAGTTTTATCAGGAGGCACTAGTGTCTTACAGACAGCTTTAATAATTTGTCTGGAACTTAACTTACTTCCATTCTTTCTTTCCATAAACTTTCCATATATTCCGCTGGCACTAGATGTGTAGTGCTCCTGGAAACACAAGAAACATTTTTAGCAATTAGCTCAGGACCTCAAAAGCCCCTTTCCTGGTTTCTACAATATGTTTTGACACCTGAACTAGGACAAATCTACCTAAAACGCCAGCAAGTAAATTAAGTCGGTTTTAATTGCTCCTGATACATCATTGCCACTCTGTGCCCAGACTCACACTCTAGATTAAAAATACTCCATTTCTGTACTTAATTTTGAAACTCTACAAGGTGAGCAAGTCACTCAAAGGTTTATGCATGGACAAAGCCACACAAACACGAAACTTCAGGTGTTGTCCTGTATAGGACAAAATTCCATAAACTTCCTCTTGCTCGCACTCATAAAAGGTTGAGGGGCCTGCCACCATCTAAACCTCAATCCTCTCCTCAAGAAAAAAGTGTGTGTGGGGGGTGGGTGCAAGTATTAAGAAAGAATAATCTGAATTTATATTATTAAATGCTCAACCCACTGATACACACCACTTACATCACTGACTTCAAGGCACTACCTGTGGTGTTAGTAAACCTGAACAGCTGGACTCTGACTCCTCACAGAGCAGCCATGAAAAAAGTCACAATAAAGATGACTCTCGCAAAAACCTCATCAAATAAAATAGCCTCGGGGCACAATCCTGACAACTGTTGAGCATAATTAATAGCAGCGGGAGCAGAAATGCCCAGCACTATCCAGAATCAGGCACTAAGGAGAGCGCATGTACAGCTAGAGTTGCAGATCAGATATTATAATCAGAAATTACGGCAGTAATTATTAATGAGTCTGAATGGTAGCATCCCTGATTTTCTCTAGTGAGACACTATAGCATCTATATATATCTGGGAAAGTTCCACTGTGAGCTGTGGACAAAGATGGTACACTCCCATCTGTGCAATGGCACTGGGCAAATCAGCTTGTTTAAACTCTGCATCCAAACTAGCAAACAGGAGCAGATGCATTTTATTGTTTTAATACCTAACTTATTTTCTTCCTGGTGCTTTATTATTTGCTGAAGACAGCTGCAGACATAAATTACCTTTTTTCCTTCAGCCAAAGTAAATAAATATTGGTGGCTAATTAGGAGTTTCCTTTCTCTGCTGTGAGTGTTCGCTTGTCCGAACCGCTGCATTGAGAGGCAATGCAGTGAGGCTGAGCAGAGCAAGGAGAGTGGCCGTACGTCCCGGAAACGGGTAGCAGCCACTGTGCCTCTAACCACAGGAGGAAACCAGTAAACACACAAACTACACAGCAACACCAGCCTCCATCTGCACAGTCATCACAAGCAAGCAGCACCCCTCCTGCCCCAGATCAAGGCTCTGCGGGCCAGAGGTGCAGACACAGCTTCAGCACTTGCTACGAGGGGTCTCAGGACAAACCTCCAGGGGCTTCTGGCAAGAGGATCAAGAAACAGACCTTTGGGATTGGGAGGCCAGAAACCTGCATTGATTGTGCTTGCCCAGTTTTAGAGCTCTACAGCACATAACGTGCACGGAGGCAACGGTGAATGTCACCATCTGGATGTGCACTGGTGGAATTTCACACTGTAATTCACACACTGCTGCACAGGGACACAAACCCTCTGCTCAGGCCTGCACATAGGTGCAACACACAGCACAACTCATGCCTAGATTTACCTCAAAAATATTATTAAATCAAAAGAACACATAAAGAGGCAGTTTATGCTGAATACTTCCCACTGTCAGCAGCTACATGGAAAAGAGCTTGAGTTTTGTATAAGGATTTCATCAAGATGTACATCCTGGTACAGAACAGCTGCTATACAGCAATTTAAAACCAAGTTATCACAAGTTATTCTGCTGAATGCAGTGACAGAGAAGGATGCCTGCATTTTGTCGGATCCACATTCCCAGTCTCAGCCCCTGTAGGAATTTTAGTTAAACCATGTTAAACCACTCTTAGTGGCAAATTTTTCAAAAGAGTAATAACTAAAGGGGAAGTGAAAACATGAATAATCTAAGTGCTGACTTGCTGAAATCCCTTCTCATATGTCAAACACAAAATAACAGCAGTGATTTCGAAAGCAGCATAAACCTTATAGAAAATGGGACATCTAGTGGCACTGCCTGGGAACCGCGGGGAGGAGGGGGGACGGTGTCTCCTCAAAACCTGTGTGCACACACGAAGACTGTGCCAAAGTGGTGGAGTAACAGTGATAAAAACCCTCCAAAATCCTCACTCACAGTAAAAGTTTATTCCAGGAGTTCATGCAACCATTTGCCTTTCGATTTTTTTTTTTTTTAATATCACCAGGTGATCAGAGAGATTCAACCTGATGGGTTTTTCTTTTATCATACACTTGCTCCTTCCTTCCCTTTCCCCTCCATGACCCCCAAAATAGTCAAAAGATTTACATGATCCCATCCCACTGCATCTGAATTATGGATTCACATGTAGGAATACTGTGGGTTTGCTATTATGTGTAGAAAGTTAAATATGTTCCTTTACTCAGCTTTCCCAGAAGCTGTAAGCAGACCCCCCACTAGCTCTGCTCTTTTCAGGATAAAACCATGAACAGGTACATGATAGTAATGACTAAATCAAATGTTCCATCCTGATAATCTCATACCTAGAGTTTGTCTGTAACACAGGAAAGCTAATTTCTAAGCTGGAAATGGGACCAATACAAATGCCATAGAGTCAATGGAGATAAAAAATATAGGGTCCTGAGATTTATGATTTTTTTCCCATCAGTCCTTAATAAGACTGCATTTAAGTTTGGATTATATGTTACACATTGAGGAAAAAGATTTCATGCTTGAGAAACTGCATACTAGCAAATCCTACTGTGGGGGTGAACAAATAAGGAGAAAACAGTAAAGCCTGTAGATCAGTCAGGTTACTTCAGTGCAGACTGCAACTAAAACCATCACAATTCATAAAAGCATTTAATTTCTCCCTCTGCACTAGCACTGAATAGTTTCAGTACTTTCTAGCATTCAAATAACTCCCTTCAAAGGAAAGGAGGGGGAAGGATTTTCACAAGAGTGAACTGTCTGTACTGTCAAGGCAGATTTCAGCCAAGCAAACCTTTTTTAATTTGATATTTGTAAAAGTCATGAAGCAAAATGGCTTTCAAATGGTGAATGAGAAATCCAGTCACACACTGACTACGCTCGAAGGACTCAACTAAATCGGAGATACCAGATTTTTTTTTTTAATAAAGGACTATTTTTAATGTAATTTCTCTTTAAATTAACATTGCACAGTTCCAGCACTATGCATTTACTGTAGAGGTTGAAGCATTTCTGCAGAAGCTCCCATGTAGTACTTCATTTCTCAGAGCTGCAGGCTGAGACACACAGCAGACTGGCTTGTTACACACCTTCTTACATCAAACAGCTCTGCTCTGTCACAAGTGTTTGTTGATGCTTGAGGTGTTTTATTTTCTAAAATGTTGTCACCTTCGGGTTTTCCACGGAGCCTGCTGTTACTTACAGTGCTGGTGGCAGAAAGGGAAGGTTGAAAAGGTAATTTTTTGGGGGGCTTAGTGCTACCAGTAAAAGCCACCGGCTTGCTGTCACAGCTGGGGCAATTTTTGTGGGTTCATTAAGCAAGCTTCCTCAATACACCTCCTGGTAACCAGCCACCCACGTGGCAAAACAAGCCTGCGTCACAGTAAACACGCCTTTCCCCCTGAGCAGTTTCACCTGCCTTTCACACTGCAACAAGACAGGGGGAAAAATGCTGCGTCCTCCCTGAACTGAAAGCCAAATCACAAGCTTTGTTTACCTGGCATCATAATACACTTTCTGGTAGTCTCTGGGGTTTCTAACCAGCATTTAAGTGGCAGATAACAGGGCACACAGAGGTAGCTCTGTGGCTCCAGGGACCTGGCGTTTTGGTTTCCGCCACCAAGAGGGTCGAGGCAGGCGGGTCACCTCAGCCCACACTCAGGGGCTGGGAGGCACGTGAGCTCTCCACGGGTGAACCCCACCAGAAGCTTGTGTTGTATCCCTGCTGCTAACCCTGACTTTCTGCATGCTCAGAGCCAGTTTATGCCTTAGTTTCCCACCTGAGGAATCTGGGTAGTGGGATTTTGCCAAACACAGCAGTTGGATGAGGAGGACCAGTGCACACGCAGACCAGGTGCGGCACATTTCCATCCCAGCTTTTTCAGCCTTGTGCAAAGTGACTGAATCCAGCTGAGTCTGAAGGGGTTATGCAAAAGCAGGGCTGGTGTAGAGCAGTGATGAATCATCTTTTCGTCCATACTTGTTCTTTGCACAATAATGCATTGCAGACCTCTAATTCCTCTGCTAAACATCCATAATCTGACAGCTGAAGAGCCTTCAGGGATTTCATATTTGACTCGGGGCAACAAACACGTACACGTCAGTTAAAGCAGACTTCAGTAAATCAGAGCTACAAAATGTAAAGGCTTCTATTTTAACTAAACTGCGCACTTTAACATGGAAGTGGTTTACATCACTTCAACAACAGACAAATTACCATAAATCACTCTTAATGAGATCATTTCATTAGGGGTTTATGAAAAGACAATAAAGATGTACTCTCTTTTTTCCCCAGCTATAAAGTAAAAGAGGGCACCTCATGCTAACGCAAGGCACGCCTCACTCAGCAGGAGGGTGCTAAGCTGTACTCGCAGCCAGACAGCTGCGCAGACACTGAAACCCCTACAGAACTGCTGGGGAGTGTGTTAACAGACTCCTTTGTACCTGCCCACGTGCTGGCTTGAGGTCCACCTGCTAGACACAGGGGTGTGGAGGGCCTCCTTTCCCAGGCCTGACACAAGGTGGCTAATTCTTCTTCGAGGGTCCAGAGGTGAAGATGAAGGCAGCAAGCCTCCTGGGCAGCCCCAGGGTCTGTCTCATGCCCTGACTTGACAAAGGACAGCAAGAGATGTCTTATTATCTAACTCTTTGTAAAGCCTCACTGTTTTCCTATAAATTATTTGGCTGAAGCAGACAAAGAAAACCACAGACACATTTCCCTTCTCTCCATAGAAGTACCTCATCATACAGGAGGTCTGCTCTTTTCTGCACATCAAAAACTAAGCACAGCCATGCGCTACAGCTATTTCCTGGATCTCCTCTGCCCTAAGCCCCTCCGCCTCCCCGCATCCCTACCTGCTCCGCCCAGCATCTGCACATCAAAGTGCTGCAGAAGGCATCACTACTGCCCAGGCCAGCAGACAAGACATGAAGGATCCCTCCTAAGCCCTCACCTCTCTCCAGGAAAACAGATGGCTGTCCCACTCCCCCTTAACACCTCAGTTTCCACCCTCCCATGCAAGCAGAATCCACTCCCCTTCCTCTGTCTCTACTGGCAACACCTGTGTTTCATCCTGCTCCCCTCCACCTCCTGCCCCCGCGTGGCTTCCTCCAGCCAGGCTGGCCAGCAGCAGCCCATGGGGCTCCGAGAAGCAGCTCTGAGCTATCCCAGAGTCACCAAGCCAGCAGTGCTACCATAACATGGAGGTCTAGGCTGAGCTTTGGGAGGCTTTTTTCATGGGAATACTGAGTTTTCATCACACGTCTGATGTTACATGGCATTCATGTCATGTAGAAAGGACTGGTTTGAGTGCATCAATCACCCCCAAGAAAGAAGAAACAAAAGAGGAAAAGTATACCCTAGCGATCCTTTCTCGCTGAGCAGAACAGCTAAACTTGTCTTCAGCAATCAATCAAGGCTCCAGCAAAACCTGTTCTACCAAAGACAGATGATCTTTTGAGGATACCTCTGAAAACTTCATTACCATTCGTTAAGACAAAGAGTTGCCTCTTGACAGTCTCCTTAATGCAGCATACATTTTAATGAGGCATGCACAAACGATCAGCTACGATGCAGCTCACAGACTCTGGTGAGTTTTAGGAAAACAATTTTCTACGGCTCCTTTTCACCTCCTGTCCTGGTATTGCTGAGAATCTCCTGCTAATCACACACAGGAGAAACAGCAGCATGCACGTGCAGGCTCCAGTTCTGGTTTTAAGTTTACACCCATCATGCTCTTTCTAGTAATTACTTGTCTCACATCAGCTGCTACAAAAGTCACTCAGACAAGCCAAATTGCTTTTATGAATCATTAACTAGGTACCCAAAACACTACTAAAAGGGGACAGTATTAAGGTCAGAAGCAATGAATATTTTTTTTCTACAGGTAGGATAAGGAGAAAAACTCCAGGTCACTCTGCTTTCAGGTCAAAACACAGATATTGCAGCCAAGCCATGAAATTAATTTTTAGCATTACTGTTGTCTTTTTATTATTATTATTTTGGCATATTGCATGTTATAGATCACTTTGTGGAAAAGTTTTTATATAGCTGACATCCTCTTAAACTTTCTACAAACTGGTACAAACTGTACCAATTGTAAAATTAGGGCTTGTACGATATTATCAAGCACATCGATTGTCAAATACTGGTATCTTTCTAACACTGATAAAGAAACAGCTCACAGTGACATTAATCTTTATGAAGGATAGCAGGGCATGTGAGGGCTCACATCATTAGGGAGGAGAGCACAGTAAAACCCGAGTTCAAAATGAAAAATAGATATGTAAGAGCGTAA
>NW_010105947.1:0-6704 GCF_000699245.1 Pterocles gutturalis | reverse complement strand
CAGCGGTCCGCGGCTGCAAGGGGCGCGGGGCTCCCCCGGCTGCGAGCGGGGTTGTCTCACCGGGCTCCTCCGAGGCACGGGGCGTGTAGAGGGATAAACACTTGAAGGGAGCGGGGGCAGCCCTGGTTCTGGGGGTGGTGCCGGTGGCCAGGGGCTCGTGGAACGGCTGGGCGCTCGGGTGCTGGAGTAGGAGAAGAGCGGGCAGTGCTGAATGAACCTGTTCCTAGGTTTGATCACAAGCAATCTTTTAGTTCTTCCTGTACTTTTCATCTGTCATGGAACGATGAGACCTCTGAACCCCTGGGAACACTGAAAATCTGTCTGGGTTTAATCTTCACCTCTGCAGTGTCTGTGGGCCGGACCAGGGTGACCTTCTGAGGCAGTTCAGAGCAAAGAGAAGCGAACACAAGGCAGCCATACAGACCTGGTGGCAGCTTGACTGCTGGCTTCAGCAGTATGTGTAATAGCCAAAAGTTAGCCCGTTCCCGTGACTTGTTCCCAAAGTGTCAGATTTGTTTAGAGATAAACCACTCTTTAGATTTTTTTTTTTCCTTGTTTGAGCTTACTGCTTATAAAAGCCTCTTTCTCATACAAATTTATGCCCCATAATTAGCTTGGAAAGATTGGCATATATTCTGATAACTTTGAAAAACTACAGTTTGTCATTTTTTTTCAAAACAGAGCTTCTCTTCATGCCTTCCAGGTGCTGGGTGGAAACAAGGCAAAATACCCTGGTGGAGCTGAACCTCTTCCACTGCAGTTTTAAAGGTAATTGGCTTTGGTATTGGCAGCCTTCCAGGTAAAGTGGATTTGGGTGCCCTCGACACTTTAAAGTGTCTTGATGTTGAGTATTGTCTATCATAACATTACTTCATGGTATGAATGCTGTATCAGTACTCCCTAATGCTTTAAAAAAAAAGTATTTACTGCTATGAGGAATTTCTCTCACATTCCAGTACCTTACTGATAAAAAATGTTAAAACACTGGTACAAATTTTATATGACATCAAATGTGAAAATGCAGTGGAGTTTGATGTCTTAATTTTAGAGTTGAAAGTACAGAGAAGGGGAAATGGAAGAAAAATGTCTTGTTTTAAACTTTAAAAACACATTTAGTTAGATTAACCTCTCCTAACAATGCTGATTGCTCATATGGGAGTGTGTTGTGTAGCTTTTTTTCCAGTGACAAGTGCCATTATCTGATGATCATTTGTAGGGTGTGGAGTAAGAGCAGGAAATGCTTATCTTGTATCTGTATGAAATTAAAAGTTATCTTTGTAGAAGTTTCTCTCTTTGGTTTAGGCCTGAAAACTATCAAGGGAGCAGAGTGGTGTCAGAAGAGCTAATTGGTGATGCTGAAACAGTCTTCTGAGAGTTGTTGATACCATCAGACCTAGAATAGAGTAAGCAGCTTATTGTTTAATAAGTGACCCTCAGAACTTGTATATTTCTGTAATTTAAAAGTGCTCTAGGGGTTAGAGAAGCTTTGAGTAGTTGAGTCAAAGTACTATTGCAAGGACTTTTCCCATTTAGAATATGTGTGATCTGGAGTTTAAAATAATTTTGCAGCTAAGTTCCTACTGGACTGTGGTGGAGACTCTTAAATATGAATTGTCTGCCAGTGGTCAGTAGCATTAAAGATCTTGTTTGGCTGTAGTTCTGTATGTGTAAGGAGGGAAGATGGTCTTTAGTGCAGTAACCAGTGTGTATGCCATGTTGTTCCTGACAAGACTTACCATTCGCATTTATTTGTTAGCCCTGTGAAATGTACCCTATTGTGTCCTCTCATCCATGTGGCTGCCTCAGAGGCATGTTGCCCTAGAACAAGAAATTAAGAAGATTACTGTGTGTTTTTAAGCCACCTTCAGTCTCATTTGTTACCCTTACTTGTTCACTTGTAGCAGAGTCAGCACATTTGTCTTGTTTGCCTTTGTCATTCCAGTGGGGATGATAACAGTTCTCTTACTGTCATTCTGAGTGATAACTAGTGCTTTAAAAGAAATGCATGTGTGTCTATGTAAACACAGGCAGACCTCAGCAGGTCTCATGTCTACAGCATGTGTGCTAAAATATGCTATTTTCTCCCAACGGGAGAGGGAAAGGAGTGCTTTGTGATCTCTCCGTTCAGGTTGTCTCTGCTTCCCCAGAACTAGTCATGGTGAAGTAATAAATTGGGGTGGGAAGAACCTGTTTTAAATATCTTCATGCGAGATCCACCCATTGCTGGAGGGTTTGACTCAGAACCTCAGAAACCCTATGCTTAGTTTGCAAGGGAAGTGGCTAGCTGAGAGTATGAAAGTTAGACTCTGCAACATACGTACACAGAAGGTGACTCTTGTCTTCTAAAAGTGTGATGGAAGGGAATCAGAGAGAAGTACAGAGGTAAAGAAGAAGGTTGCTGTAACCTTTTGTACAGGTTGAAGGATTTTAGAAGGATGGTGTCAGCTGTTATACTGTGTAGGAGTTACAGTAGTGCCTGTGATAAGGGCAGAATTGATAATTTTTCTCAAGACTTGCTCTTTCATGAAATCAGATTGCTCAGGCTTCCAGTGGACTTGCGGGTGTTCATTTTAAAATGATAATGCTCCTGCATCTTATTGAGAAGATGTTGGAATGTTTTTAAATTCCTCTTCCTTTATGGATAATTCAGATTAATGAAATAAATGACACTACAAGTTTTCTTGTAGGTGGGATGAGAAGGTAATTCTGATGGCTAAGAATGAATTATGCAAACTACTGTAAAGATGAATGACCTGTAAGAATACTAATTTCTTACAATTTGAAATTAATATTCTTACTTCATGCAATACAGAATGAGTATTAAAATAATCTGCCTCTGGATTCAACACACGACTATCCTAAAGAATTGGGCATACTTCCTCTTCAAATTGTTTTTCTCTTGATCTGTAATCTTACAAGCACAATTAATCACTATATAGTTAGAATTGGGCATACTTCCTCTTCAAATTGTGTTTCTCTTGATCTGTAATTTTACAAGCACAATTAATCACTATATAGTCGCTTTATAAAGGTAGCTTTCATTATTCTGAGCTTCCTGCAACAAGCAGGTTTTGGCAGAATCAGTACCTGCTGAGTGAGTCCTGTTCCATTGTGAGCCACATCTATAGGAATCAAAGTGTTGCTGGAGAAAGGAGGGTCCAAGAACGATGTGGGCAGCGGAGTTCGGAGGCAAATGAGACGAGTCTGTTTCCATTTTGTTTTGTTGTCCAAAATGCTGGATGCCTGAAACTTTGAAGGGCCTTAACTTTTTTTTTTTTTTGAGTTTTGGGCACATACTTTTGCATTTGAAGTCTGAGAGTCACTTTTTTTTTTTTTTTTTTTTGGGTTTTGGGCACATACTTTTACATTTGAAGTCTGAGAGTCATAGATACATCATGCTTGTGGAATCAAGGGACTTAAGCCTAACTACTTTATTGAATACATCATGCTTGTGGAATCAAGGGACTTACTTAAGCCTAACTACTTTATTGAGTCTGTCAGTAGCTGTTTGAACAAGTAAACAAGGGCTTTGAAAATAAGCATAAATCAATAGAGGAGTTGGATGCTATTCAGCAGGTGCAGACTGGTCTGCCTGTTGTTGTTCAGTTAGTCAAGGTGGTATTTTTAAAATCTCAGAGAAGCCTCATCAGAGAGATCAGTAGGCTTTTATTTGGTTGGATAAAAAACCTTTGCATCTGCAGTATCTGTGGGACAGTAATATTTTTGTTATTGCAGCTGTTTAGGTACTGCCTCAGTGGTCTGAAACCATCCTGTGCCCCCACATCAACTTTGAGTTTGTTTCAGCTAGTGAATTCTGGGTTGTGGCTATACTCTGTGAATCCACAGAAGGCTTTATCTGAGGCTCCTGATTCTTCTTTTCTTCATATGGTGTTACCTGAACATGACCGCCTTGTTTGCCACCGGCTGGGAGTGAGTTCAGTATTAGTGGTACCTGTTCTCGGGAGCAGATTTTCAGCTGTGGAAAATGCTTTCTCATGCTTCTGGGCTGTTGGGGCTGTTTGGCTGCCTTCAAGGCCAGTTTTAAGATATGCTTCAACCTGGCAACCACAGGTGCTGTTATGGCTGTAGTTGCCGTGCTCTGTCTTGGTAGAGTGTTGATCTAGGTCAGGAGTATGATAATTCTTGTCATTAAGAGTAATTCTGTATTTTATATGTGAACTTGTTATGGTTCTCCAATGGTATAACAACAAGAACTAATGAACACGAGAAATCCCTCCATTGTTTTTGCAGGGTTGTAATGAGGGGTCTCCTTTTCAGCTGAAATGACTGGAGTGCTGGAAATGACGCTGTGTTTTGCATTCAGTACCTAAGAGTTATCAAGTCTTTAATGCAGAGGTGTGCTCTTGCTGTGTGCTCTTATGAAGTCCGTCACAACAGGTTCTTGCAATCTCTTGAGACTCTGGGCACTACCTGAATGTATGTAACAACATTTATGTGATTTCTGAATGTAAATGTGATTGTGTTCCTTTTCAGCTGCAGAACAACCCGACTCAAGCAAGACCCAGTTTTGAAGCAGTACGTGAACTCTTTGCTTCAACTGCTTTCTTCCATTGAATTCAAACGCACAAATAAGGTATCTTCTTAATAGAGAAAGGTATCTGTACTGTGTTCTCCAAGTGCTTCCTGTACATATGTCTGGTTGTTTTCTAAATATAACCTTCCTTTCTTTGGGAAGCTGATTAGAATGAGAGGGGAGTTATGTCTGGGTAGTGGATTTTGGCATGTTCCACACTATATGGAGTGTTAGGAAGCAAAATGGAGGGTGATTTAAGAGCTGGATGAAGTGAAACTTGTGGTAATTGTTCCTTTTATTCTTCACTTGGCACTATGTGCAAGTCTTTATGATAAGTGCTTTTGTCCATCCTTTTGAAGATAGTTGTAGAGGCCGCAACAGCAAAAGGGAAAGACTGTAACTATGCCTTCCCACACAAGGCTCTGAATAATGGGTATGTTAAATATTGCCTCAACACTGAATAATGATAATAATTAAATACATGACTTGAACAAGGCTACAGGTAAGACAGAAACTTGCTCTCTTTCTGCTTGCAATGTGGATTTTGCTGTGTTACATTATTTTGGGAGCAATAGTACTAACCTGACTGGAAGAGAAGGACAGATCAGAATTTGAACTGTTCCCTATTTCTTCAGCTTTTGTCAGACTACTAGTTAGACAGTCGTCTCTTAAAGAGTAGTCTGACTATTATGGTCGAGAGGGATGTAAGAAGTGTTCTTTATCAAAGGTTTGGCTAGTCTGTTCTGAGTATCAACTAATGTTCTACTTCCACCTCCCTGCACTCAGCCAGAATAGATTATAAAGCGGGTGGACAAGTTGGTTTGGTGGAAGCACAGGGTTCAGTGCTTCAGGCCACGTTGTAAAATGACCTTAAAATGACGCCTGTTAAATGTTTATCTTGGACCTGACGTGTCCATGGGCTGTTTCCCTCAAGACCAGTTCATCCGGTTTCTGAGGTTTCTGTCTGGCAGGGTGAGCTTCCTCAGAGCCCACAGTGTCCTTGTCACCAGAGTTTGTCTGTAAAACACCTCACCATTGCTTGGGTGGTTGAGGTACACTGTCTTTCAGTGTCATCAGAAACTCTTTGGTATATGGTCACAAAAACACAGTATTTGAAATCTTGAAAAACCTCTAAAGCATTTGGCTGGGCTGATGGCATTTTCTTGTCATACCAGCTGTTACTTAAGTAACTTTGTTCATTATAACGAAGTGAGAAAGAAGCTGATACCTTCAAAAGGAAAAGCTGTGTTGACACGGTGAACTACACAATGTGAAACAGCAGACCAGAAGGGTAATAGGAATCTAATATAGCAAACATTTCATGCCTGTCTGATAGCAACTTTGGTCGAGACTATAGGTTGAAAACATCAGCTTTTCAGTAATTTGGTTTCTGTATACTTGACTAGTGAACTTCCCGGTTTCAAGGAAGCAGCTCTCTGTAATTTAGGAATTGAGTCAGACTAAAGGGAATCGAAATAATGTGGTGAGTTATTAAATGCCAGACTGTAAATATCATAGCCAACTGGTAGAGTGCAGGAGGTGGTTGTGAAGAAAAGTCAGCTGTGCTAAGATGCAGGATTCTTCCTCTGTCTTTTTGCTAATTTTTAGTCTCTTACAAGCTCTGAAACCGTGTGATATTTGAAATGGAATAGAACCTGTCTAGGTATGACTTGTTGACTTACAGAAGGTCAGGTCATTAAAATGACTTGTTTGACACCTTCTGGAAATCAAGCACCTCCTTCAAGCAGACCAGCTCTATCTCTGAGCAGCTTCATATGTGTCACTTCGATCCCAATTCTGCATAATTTCTAATGCAGGCTGAATTGAAATCAGGGAGAGCTGGAACTTGCTGTCAAAGGCTAGCCTTCTCTTTATGTTAAAATTAAAAATGTGTGTCAGTTTGAGTTAAAAAGAAGCTGTTGCTTCAGAAGTTGGTAACATGTATGTTTTTATATTTCTTACTGTATTTAAGAGCTTGTGTATATCATCCATTGTGATGATTTCTTAACATATGCTGCTTAAGACTTGAAGATGAGGATTTACTGTTTTCTTCAGACTTTGAGTGATACACTGTGTTTCAGCAAGTTGTTAAAGAGAAAGCCTTTAAAATAGCACTTGTCTTAAATTTTCAGAGGATGTGCGAGTTCTAAGTGACACTCATAATACCTAT
>NW_010105946.1:2607-2854 GCF_000699245.1 Pterocles gutturalis | reverse complement strand
CGCATGGGGGGAGACACCCCACGGGACGAGGGGCTTTGCTCCAGTTTCATTTTGGAAATGAAAACAAACCCTTGAACGCAACAAGTTCCAGCTGCCAAACCCCGAAGGCAGGAGCCAGGGCTGCTGCCCTCCCTGCCTCCATCCCCTACTTGCACAGTTGGGACCAAAAATGGAGCGGAAAATCGCCGTCAGCAGCTCCCACGCTGCCGTTACCGTCCGAGCGCTTCTTTCCAAGGATGCGGAAAGG
>NW_010105946.1:2093-2306 GCF_000699245.1 Pterocles gutturalis | reverse complement strand
CCGGGCCACGGGCAGGAGACGGCAAAATCCGGCAGCTGCCCGTGAGCTAGATCCTGGCAGGAGCCCTGAACCAGCAAATGGCTCCGCTGGGATCCAGGCGAGCGGCGCTGGGTGGCAAGGGGTTGGGACCGGGCAATACCGAGGGTCATGCAAAATCACCCGGCTGCAGGTGGGATGGTCACCGGGACATGCACAGAGGGATGCAGCATCCCA
>NW_010105946.1:1234-1539 GCF_000699245.1 Pterocles gutturalis | reverse complement strand
GTATCCCCCAAACGGGCGCCTGGCGCTCACGTGTTCAGAGATTTGGGGAAGCGGCGTGGATCACCGTGTCCTGGAAAAATAATTTTCCAGTAGGATGAATTTGTGTTTCGTATCCCCCAAACGGGCGCCTGGCGCTCACGTGTTCAGAGATTTGGGGAAGCGGCGTGGATCACCGTGTCCTGGAAAAATAATTTTCCAGTAGGATGAATTTGTGTTTCATGTCAAAACCCATCGAACCTAAGTTTCTCCATGACATTTCTCCTCCACGACTTGCGACGGCGCTGAACTGGACTGCCTGGGGGATG
>NW_010105946.1:695-953 GCF_000699245.1 Pterocles gutturalis | reverse complement strand
GTCCCACCCCAGCCGAAAGCCCGGCACCACGGCTGCTCTGATCAACCCACCCCCAGGCACCGAGCACCACGCTGGGCACCGACCAGGAGCAAAACCCCAAATCCCCACAGGGAATCACGGCGTAACTAGTTGGGTTTAGATTTATTTATTTCTTCATGCTGCAAGAAAACAGCCTGAAGAAATGGCCCCGCACCCCAGGCTGCATCCCCGCACCTCCCTGTGCCGCGGTTTCCCATCACCGGGTCGGGACCGGTACCT
>NW_010105946.1:323-657 GCF_000699245.1 Pterocles gutturalis | reverse complement strand
CCAGCCAGGGGCTGCATCCACGGAGGAGAAGAACCCCGTCAGCTACGGAGCCACCGGCCGTCCTGCCCCGCACCGACCATCTCAGCGTCCCCCCACGGGAAATTAGGATCCCTCAAACCCCTTAATCCCAATAAATACCATCATATGCTCCCTCCCCACGGTAAAATAGGCCAGAGCGGTCCTCGCCGTGGATTCTTTTAATGAAAGAAGAGCAAATCCTCTGCCCTTCATCAGAATTACATCCTCATCATCCTCAGCTGGAGGAGGATGACTGCCCGGATCATCTCTCCAATTACTCCCAGGGGCCCCCGCCCTGGGCTGGGTTGGAAAACCC
>NW_010105946.1:0-271 GCF_000699245.1 Pterocles gutturalis | reverse complement strand
GGAACTGGAATTCCCACATCCTGGGGGATGCAGGCGCCTTCCCGGGGTGGGATGGGCGCGGGGTGGGTTCGTTTGCTAAGCAACCGCGTCGCTGGGTGAGATTAAAATATATTCAAAGACAATGGGAACACCTCCCCCCTGCCTCCGCACCGCCTTAAACACCTCTTTTATATAAAACCATCCAAGGGTTTTATACCTGGGCTGGCCCCAGCACCCCAAATCTGCTGGATGGGGGTGCCAGGCTCCAGCACCCCAAATCTGCTGGATAGGG
>NW_010105945.1:0-9132 GCF_000699245.1 Pterocles gutturalis | reverse complement strand
TTTTTTTTTTCCTGTTTAATTGTGTTTCCCCTTAGTTGTGTCCAAGTGTGTCTTTTTAAGAGAAAACCAGCAGCAAGTGTGTTAAAAGGTCCCTGGAGGATCTTGGCAACAATATCAAACCTCCTCCTGTTCCCCTGCAGCCCGCATGTCGGGGCAGCTCACCTTTTCTGTCACCTCTGCCAAGGGAACCAGGAGCAAGGCTGGACAGGATATGGGAAAGGAAAAGGTTTCGGCAAGAAAAAAAAGTTGTTTTGGTGAAACTAAATTGTTTCACAGAAATGACAGGCTTTTGATACATTTATATTGGATAAAGACATGAAAAACCTAATTTAAAATGTTTTGTTTGGAATATTCTTGTTTCAGAAAAGGAAATGAAAATTTTACTTCCACATGTTTATGTAAAAATTGCTTCTCAATTTAATATTGACTACTGTCATCTTAGGAATGGGAAATAATTTAAACATACATTTTCAGTTTTTAATTTAGAAGTAATTATGAGCTCAACCTGCTGAAAATAAACAGAGACACTGATCTAGAAAAACTATGATTTTCAATAAATTAATTCTAAGAGGCAGCCATCCTCACTGATTTAACGAGTGACATAAAAGAACAGGAAGATTTCAGCATTTCCATTACATGATGATTCCAGTAGATGATGCAGTGAACTGAATATCCCACAGCTGACCTGGTAGGATGGAATGTAAAATGATTGAAAAGATAAGATTCAAATTGAAAAATTAAATAGTGATTTTTTCCAGATTTCCTTGATTTTAGGAGAAAACCTTTTTTTTTTTTTTTTTTAATTGGAACAAACACAAAACTTCCACCAGTAAATGTGTCCTGCAATTTTGTATTGCAACAGGTTGGCAGTATGACAGAGTGGTTGAGCTGAGACAAACTCAAAATGAGCACGAGCGTTTGAAAGCACAGGAGAGAAAAGACAAGGCAGCACATCAGTCCTGCTTCTGAGGTGGATGCAAAGATGAAGCTTCCCCTGCAGCTGCAGACTGCTTGGGAGAGGCTGAGCTGTCACGACACCGACGGCACCCACATCTCCCCTCCCAGTGCTGTACTGGGCGCCTGCCTCCAGCAGGATTTGCGGCTCCTGCAACTGAAAGTCTGTGCACCCTGTGTGCACGTGTGGTCTGTGGGGACCCCAGAGGGGATTCAGCAGTCCCACTGGACAGGACTGATGCCAGCAGCATGAGAAGGTCCCCTCTCATGTCTCCTGCTGCGCATCAGTCCATGAAAGCAGAGTGGAGAAGGCGAACAGGAGGTGTGGTTTAGGAACGGTATCTTTAAGAAGTCAGTGGGGAAATTTTGCATCCTTCCTTCACATGAGGTTATGCTGAAGCTAGCAGAGCTAAACTTAATCACAAAAGGCATCCACACTGGTAGTGAAGACATTGATGACCTGTCACTGAGATGTGATATGAGGCTGTAAAAGTGAGGGATGGTTGGTTAGATGTGCTGTGGGGCTACAGGCACCAGCCTGGTCCTACGCCTCTGCTGTGTTTTCACGGGGAAAGCTGCTGTCAGCCTTGTCCTGGGAGGGTGTGATGCTGGTTGTGGGGGCTGGGAACAGGGACTCAGCTATCCCACACAGCCTTTACGGTTGTGTCTCTAACGGGCTGGCTTGTGGGGAGAACAAGGGTTAACGGCTAACATTGTTTTATGGCCAGTACATGTGGTAAACAAGATTATCTGTAATGAGATTAACCTTGGACAGGCCAAACCACTGATGACTTCATCTTGGTCTGAGGCAATCCTGAAGCAATTGTGGCACCAGGGAGGGTATGAAGTGGTGCTGGGCATCCTGGCATGCCGGGGCTCTGCTGGGAAATGGTGGCCTCCCCTCTTGGGTGGAAGGACAGCCACTTCAGGGACCAGGCGGCTGTGAGTAACACACCCTGCTGGAGGCATATGATGCACATGGACGTAATAAGCTTCAAAGGATCATCCATGTTGAAAACAGAGTACAGTCACAGCTGCAAATACCTGCGAGGCAGTGGTGCACATGCATGGACGGAGGTGGGAGCTGTGGGTTCTGCCGGTGCCGGCTGCGAGTACAGGAGCCAGGGCAGTGTGTGCAGAGCCCCTCCTGCGGCACGAGGCAGGTCAAGCACTGACCCGCATGCTGGGACCCCATCTGCTGTCACCTGCAACCCACCTAGCTGCGTGGTAGCGGCTGCAGGTACCTGTCATAGATGTTACAGGGGGTGAGGGAGGGAATTGATGCAGCCTTAAAGCAGCATAACTGGAACAAGACACCTGATAGCATGGGTCTGTGCTGCCCTCAAACAGGCAGACGTTTTATCTGGGGTGTATTAAGTTAATGATTGAGTGTAAGTAAACGTGCACTGGGGGAGGGGGGTGGGGGCGGAAAGAACAACCTGGTAGCAAAGTCAAGTCCTGAGCTTTGCTCCTCTAGAAGGGCCTCCCATAGAAAACAGTACCAAAAGGCATAAATCCAAACAGGAATTTTGGAGGGAGAGCCAGTGCTTCTCTGGGGAGACCTGGGGTATTCCCACTGGAGGCACCATACTGCCAGGGAGAGCTGGACACTCGCTGGGCAGACCTGGCCTCAGACGAGCTTGTGTTTGCTGATGTGATTTAAATCACTGATTCTGACCTCTCATATGCTTAAACCAGCCATTAGATCTCCGTGGTCTTATGGTGATGTAAATGAAATTAAAATCTGTCCGTGTAGTGCTCTTGCAATGAAGAACTGATCTGGTAGTGGTTTCATGCCAGCTCAGTGTTTTCCGTCCAGTCTGTCCCAGTAGTCCCCACCGGGAATATGTCTCCCTCAGCCCAAAGCTCCTGCTACTGTAAAGTCGAACACACAGTGAATGGAGAATTATCGACATTTTAGCAAACAAACATAATTTATATTCGTGCCACTGCCACTTGCTGATTTTGGACCCTTTATTTCCTTGGCCAAAGCTCACAGTCATCCATCAACTTTTTGATATTCAAAAGCTAAATCAATTTGGTAATTTTTTTTTCAATCAAATGTTAAATAGTTATTCTGCTTTCAGTAATTAGTCTTTTTAACACAATTAAGTTCTTCTTTTTTAACAGAAGAAAATATGACCTAAAAGTCTTTGAAGCCAAACTACTCCTTTCTTTTCCTGTTGCTTTTCACTAAACACTATGTCTGTAGTGCCAGACTGAAATTACGCTGCTTAAACTTGATAAAGTACTGCAGCAACAACAAAAAAGAAAAATAAGAGAAAAAGAACGGAAAGTAAAAACCTCATAATGCTCCAGAAAGGCTTTTCTTTTCCATGAAAAGTAGAAGTATCCAATTTGAAAAACTTACTCAGAGCAAACTGCTGGCAAGAGAGCAGGCAGAAAAGCAGACACAAAACTGCTCGCAGGCTCCGATGAAGCGAGCTGCTCGCCAGCCCTCCCCACCCCGGCACGTTACAGACCGGAGAACCAGGCAAGCCGTGTCCCGCAGCGTGTGCGTGAGTCACGTGTCAGGCACGGGGTGAGGGACACAAAGCCATCTCGGAGATTCCCAGGGCTGGCGAGGCCTCGTAGGGTCACCCCCAGCATCACCACTCTGCCGTACCTGCGCTCTGCCCAGGGGCGGGTGGGCATGGTTTGCTTGAGTGTTGCCAAAAATACAGATGGATTAGGTAGAACAGTTCTGCGCATTAAATTGTCTCAGTGCAAATTGAGGGTGAGTGTATGAAGAAGAAGATTGGTATTTGCTATATTTCTCTTTCTCAGAAACCCTATTAGTGATCTCCCACTTCAGCACTTCACTTGTTGGTTAGTCCCCATTCTCCAAATGCCACTATGTCACAGAGGGAACATCAGCCCAGAAATAATTAGTATGGCAATTTGGCGCTCACTCTGCAAATTACATCTAGCAGTTGCATGCAAAATTGTCTCTAGAAATCATCTGGCTCTTACCAAGAGTTAGTTTAATAATGGAGCTTGTTTTGTTACTGCTGCTGTTATGCTGAAGTCTGTGGTTAAGATTTGTTTTCTCCTCTTGTTGATGGAAACATCTTACAGTGAAAGTGAGAGCAATGAAGCCTTTTCTGCTACACTGCGTGTCACAGGAGTGAGGAGTCCTGGTTTAACGTCTGTTCAAAATATACATGTTCACTGATATTGACTCTCCGAGGAGACCCAAAGGCTGTATTTCAAGCATGTAAGAGACTACTGGAGCTCTCCCTCTTATCACTAATTAACTATTAATTGGTGCAAAGACAACAGTGAGATCTCCCACTTCCTAGGTGACTGCTGAGCCCAAGCTGAACTATGATTCTTCCTGTTACAGAGGAGGAAGGTCACCAGGAAAGGCTAAAAGACAACACTCCACCCCAGAGAGGAACCAGCTCTTATTTACAGTGAGATATCTTGCTCTCAGCTTGAATTTGACTCATCTGAACCCTTAATGGATGTTCTCAGGACACTTATGAGAGAAATGCTGACTATATTTTTCTTTCTGCTGACAAACCCCATCTTGGACCTGAGAAAGCTTCATCAGCAATAGTGGGTTTTGCCCCAGCAGGTACAGTCCCCTGAAAACGTCCCAGTCCAGCACGTCAGCATTGTCCCATGAGCAGTATTTTGCCCAGCTTTCAACCACCTCACTAAGTGATCCAGCAATCAGCCTTTCCCGTGGCAGCAGGAGGTTCTGCAGCAGACCTTGCAGGTGGGATTTCAAGAGAGGGGATAATAGATAACCACCAGAATACTGTTAAAGCAAAATACAACATCCTTATAATAAGGACACTACAGGATTTCTGAAGCTGCTTTCAAAATGGTTCCAAAGAATATAGCCAGTGGTGCAGGGCCTCTGGAAAAAGAAAACAGGCAGATAGCGTACTATCTGGAGAACAGCAAACAACACGGAATTGGGGGAGGAGGGGGTGTGCATGTGTGTGTGCATGCACTCGTGCTTCTTGGGCTGTGCACACACATGGGAGTTACTGGAAGGCAGCAGGTACTGCCCAGCAGCTGATGCTCCACACCTGTACACATGCACATCATTAGCTAAGCCGGCAATGCAGGTTGGTTCAGGCATCTTTCCTTGACTTTTCTTGCAGCTCAGCAGGTGTGAAGTAGGCTTAGTACCTGCGACTACACCCTTGGTGACAGAGACAGTAGGCTTTTTGGAACACGTGGAAGAGTGAAGAGCTTCAAATGCACACTGTGAACATGTCTTCACATGGAAGATTCTTCAGCTGTGTGCTGTTTGGACACTGCTTAGATTTCATGTGCTGCTTTCCTCTCATGGATTAAAAAAAATTAAGCCTACAGTCATGCCAGCCATGTGGCCGAGGAGTGGGGTGAGGACAGAAAAAGGAAGGTGTGATTTTCACTGTCCATTTATTCCTTGGAGCCGTTGCTCACTTGAACTGCGGTGCAATTAACCAAACACCTGATGCTTATGCATCAGGGCATCTTATGGCGTTTATAATGGTGCTAAGTTATGAAGACTCATGGAATGGGGTGTTGCTCTAATTGTCATACTTTTCTTCTGGCAGTCTCTAACTCCCATTAGATTAGTAGCTCCTATAATGATTATGCCTGCCAAATTAAGCCATCTGTAAACACTAAAACTTGCAAGCTCTTACCAAATTCATAGCAGTCTTGTTTGGGAAATAAGTTCTGCGTCTTTTTAGCTGGCTGCCAGGAGAAATGCTGAAATGGCCGGTGTGCGCCCTGGTCCCTTCCTCCAGGAGTATCCTCTCCCTGTGCTGCTGCAGCCAGCATCTTCTCCACCACGCCACTGCGGCCCTTGGCATTAACATGCTCAACGGCCTTGGAACACCACGATACACTTGTGCCTGAGCCTCTCCGTAAACGTGTTTTGGCAAATACTATAAAGAAGTAATTTGACAACACAGTCACGTGAACGCGAAAGGCTAAAGCAGAAGTGACAGAGGAGCTTCACCACTCCGTTGCTGCTGGCTTGTTATGTTTATTCCACATGGGCTGTTACTGCATTGAAGTTATATTTTTTCAATTAACAAGTGAAAAGAAGAAGGAAACCGTCTTTGTTGGTTTCTCTTTCTCTTGTCATGTGTGCAGCCAACTCCAGATTACTGCAGCCCAGCCTTCTGGGCAGTGACAGAGCACAGAGCACACTGAAGGGCCAGCTGTGGCACAGAGCAGCCCGGGCAGGCAGCCGTGTGCGAAGCCCCGGCCAGCGGGGTCGGAGGGGGGAGCAGGCATGGGGCTCCTGTCCTGCCACACACGGCTGCTGTGGGCTCCCACTGCAGAGCGTTAATAACCTGCCCTGAGTGGCGTTGCGGTATTTATGGCCTGAAAATGAGTCACAAATGCGTTAAAGCCCTCTCAGCAGTGGGGCAGTCCCCGTGCAGCTCCTTTTTAACAATTCCAGCACAAAGGAGGAACTTGTGCCTTACAAGCAGGCTGTACTCTGTACAGAAACCAACAGCTGGACTCTGCGGGTGCTGTTCATCCTTTCTCCTTGCAGCAGCCATGGAAGATGCGACACAGGCTGCTCAGCACGGTGTCACCATGCAAACCCCCTCTCTGTAGCTGTGTGCAACCCTGGGCTGTGTCCTGGCTGCACTGCAGCAACGACCAGGCTCCCCTGCCCGTCCCCAGTGCCAGCCTGCCTTGATCTAGACAGAGTCCTGCCACTCACCTGGCCCGGTGTTAAGCACCATCTGCAACTAATTATGCAAAAAAAAAGGCACAGTGTGAGAACTGGTGGGTTGCTCACACCACACCAACAACGTGAAATGTCCCCAGGCTGCTTGTCAGGAGGGAGGACGGCAGGGCGAGGAGAGGAGGGAGTGAACCAGCTCATGGCCTGGCTGTCGGAGCCCTCTTACTGTTTGCTGTGGTTTTTGAAGGATCAGCTGGCTGATGTCATGGGTGTCCATCCCTGTGGGAAAGCCAGGTTGGAGAAACCTGGGATATATGTGAAGGACTTCAAGTGGTGAGGCTTTGTTTGCTGTCATCACCACAGTGTCCAGGCAAGCAGCTCCGCGCGTGCCGTGAGACAGGCTCAAGGGCTGGAAAGCAGCAGAGCTGGGGCCAGCTGCCTGCCAAGGGAGGGTGGGACGGAGGCAGTCATGGAGATGTCCTGCCCTGAGACAGCTGAGGGCTTTGAAAATGCGTGAGGTGACCTTAATTTTGATTTGGGCTGTGCAGTAATGAGCAAGTGGTGTGATGAATGCGTGAGGCTGACAGAAGGCACTGGCGTCTGCAAAGAAATAGGATGTGCAAGGTCAGGAAAGGTGTGTGGGGTGAAGCGATGTTTCAGAGCCAGCGATCACGCCGGGCTGACTCATGAGCTGAACTGTGCAATAATCACAGGTAATTATTGCACAACAGCCAGGAGAGGGATTTGCATACACATCATGCTGGACCACGGGGCCCGGCTGGGCTCTCTCTGGCATGCTCTGCTCACAGCTCGGAGAAGACAGGCAGAGAGATGAGGAGCTGTCTCCAAACAGAGCCAATAGTCTGGTTGTTTCCCCACTCAGCTTCCCCACGTGACATTGAGCCACGTCCTGCAGGAGTGAGGAGACGGGGAGCTGCTGTTTTCAGAGCAATGAAGGGCAGAGAAGTGCCTGTATTCACCCCCTCAAAATACGGCTGTGCTACAGAAATGTGCTTCTGATTCAATATCGAGGAATTCACTTATAAGCAAATAATTTTTTCACTGAAATTAAAACAATGGAAAGCCTGAAAAGTAATGAAACTGTGGGACAGGAACTCTCAGGTGACACAGGCTGTAGCTTACTGGCCGAGACGCGAGGTAATGCACCTGCCTGGGGAAAAATCCCAAGGGATTCCTGTCATCCCGTGGCACAGGTTGTGACACTGTGTCCTTGCACTAGGAGAATAACCTTAGGGTTTAATGTCACCTTACCCTCCCTTGGTCTGGTCCAGATACACAGCCGGGCTGGTGCTGATGGCAGTGAAGGTCCGTGTTGGTGTGTAAAGACATGGCACTGAGGAAATTCATCCCAAAGTGGCTATCTGAATGCGGAGAAGAGTGCAGCTTTTCCCTGTGCCTATGAATAGACCAGGCCTTGAAAGAGGAGCAGATCTATAAGACTTGTGGTTGAAGAGCAGATAAATGATCTCATGCCTTGGGTAGGGGCTCCTAGGTCCTGCCCACCACTCTCTGCATCCCATAAAGCAGTGGCAAAAAAAACAGGAGTAGAGCTGGCTCTTGCTAGGGATCTTAGGGCTGCACCCATCGGTACCTCTGACACCATTTCCCCTCCCCAGCTAGGCTTTAAGCTGTGTCTGCTACAGACAAAAGACTTTGGAGATAGCTTTGGAGACAGCCTTTTATCAGTGTCTCACAGAACTTGCTTAGAAAACAGAAACTTAACCGTGAGCAATAATTAGCATCTGTCTAGACTTACATATGAAATGTGCAGTATGTAAAGCATATATACACACACACACATGATGTATTGCAGGTAAGTACATCTAAGGCACTGTTTGTATGCCTAAGATTTCATGCAGCAAAATACCGTTTCAGCTTAAGTACCATGAAGTCATACCCTTTCGGCTATACCATAGACATTTCCAGTCTATTTTTAGCTCCGTCTGGCTAATTCAGCAGCACTTGGGTAACAGTAATACTTTCCCTTCTCTTCTTATGATGCCAGTTTTATCCTGGTACCCCGAGTGGCTCCGGCAATAGCCATACCTCCCGTGTCACGGGTACCGATGGCCGTTGGAGCGCAGGAACATGCCCTGACCGGTGTCACAGCGCCTGTGCGCGGGGGCTGCTGTTCGAGTAGGAAAAAAGGAAACGCTACCGAGTCACGGGTACTGTGGGGAGATAACCAGTGCTAAACGATGTACTTTTAAAACCTCAGCCCTCTATTACAGGTAACTGGGATGAAGCCAGGCATCCAAGGCAAAAAAGAAATCTCTCCCTCTGCTTTTGGTGCCTGGCACGGGGTACGTTGTCAGAACTGGGGTTACACCTGTCATTCGTTACGGACAGGCAGCTGCCGACTGCGCTGGGACAGGAGATTCCAGCACTTCTGTCGCCCCGGAGCTGAACTGCCGGTGGTGACACACCCGTGCGGATGGCGGCGCAGCCAGCACACCCCAGGGCTGTCAGCACAGCGCTCAGCAGGCTCAGAAAGCCCTGCTGCC
>NW_010105944.1:23122-24350 GCF_000699245.1 Pterocles gutturalis | reverse complement strand
TATCGAGGATTTGGGCTCATATCGAGGTTCGGGCAGTAAAAGCAGCCAGGCTTCACCTGGAGAGGCAACGGCGAAGCCCGGCCGGCATAAAAAACCAAACGTGGGGTTGAGCGCATCCTCCGAGAGCCACGCCGGGATCAGCATCCCCAGGGCAGAGTGGGATCTGGGGAGAAATCCCAACTTTTCCAACCCCGCAGCGACTTCTCCCTCACTAATCCCCTGCGCCGGCAGAGATGCGGCTTCTCCTGGGGCACCGGCTCCCTCCGGGGCTGGCGAACGCCGGGGGAGGTATTTTTAGGAGTTTCCCAGCTCCTAAAATTTTTAAAATTTTCTCAAATTTTTCGGAGCTTCCCAGAGAAGCCGCCAGCAGTGGGGTCGAGCATCCCAACACCCGCGTCTTACAACCATGAAGGCAGAAGACTGAAAAATCAACACGGTATTTTTGGAGAGGTGGTACCCAATCATGCCCTAATTTTTTTTTTTTAATTTCTTTTTGTTTTTTGTTTTGGTTTCTGTTTGGGGTTTTTTTTATTTCAGGTTGGTTTTTTTTTGTTTTGGGGGATTTTTGTTGGTCTTTTTGGTTATGTGGGTTTTCAATCTTTTTTTTTTTTTTTTTTTTTAAAAAAAACCCCAACATTTTAGGGATGTTTCAGTGTCTCACTGAAAAAAAGCAGCTCTGCTCTTCGGGCGACGCACTCTGTGGCTCCGCGAGCACCCACACTCTTTATGGGCGTCCCCCTAATTGGGGTCCAGGACTGCTCTGCCCCCCCTCTTCCCTCTGGTCCATCCTCTTCCCCACGCTGAGGATTAATGAAGGAGAAGCGATCGCTGGGTTAGAAACAGAAACCCTGGGGCTGCCGAAACCAGGCTCCGGGAAACGGTGCTGGCAAACCCAGCATTAAAAACAATTTTTCTTTTTTTTTTTTCTTATTTTTTTCCTCTTTTTTTTTCCCTCTTTTTTCTCTTTTTTTCCCTATTTTTCTCCATAACCTTTTATTTTTTGAGGATTAATGAAGGAGAAGCGATCGCTGGGTTAGAAACAGAAACCCTGGGGCTGCCGAAACCAGGCTCCGGGAAACGGTGCTGGCAAACCCAGCATTAAAAACAATTTTTCTTTTTTTTTTTTCTTATTTTTTTCCTCTTTTTTTTTCCCTCTTTTTTCTCTTTTTTTCCCTATTTTTCTCCATAACCTTTTATTTTTCCAGAAACCGGCTTTTTTTTTTTTTTT
>NW_010105944.1:19885-23099 GCF_000699245.1 Pterocles gutturalis | reverse complement strand
TTAAGGGGTAACACACCACTGGTGGTATTTAACCCTTAAGGGCTCTATAGAAACAATTTTAGCAGAGCAAAGTAAAATACATGGAAAAAAAAAAAAATAACAACAAAATCCCCACGGGGGAAGAGTATCAAATATTAAAGTAGTTTTAATATTTAGAAGGTGATACTCACTTGAGATTGAAATCAGCCCAAATTGATGTGTGCAGCAGAGACAAATATGGGACAAATCAGTTATAATAATCAAAAATCAGAACTAATTAAAAAAAAATTTAAAAAAAGGATGTAGGGGGGAATAAACAGAATTTTTCAATATCTAGAGGAACGGAAAATCCAATCCGTGGGTGCCCGGGGCAGCGAGGGCGCGGAGTGGGGCTGGGTTGCGAAGAGGTTTGAGGTTTTTGGGGTGCAAATGCACCCGGGGTTTGCTGGGGGTGGGGGGGCTTGGAAAAGGGGGACACCTCCCTGGAGGTTAAAGTTTTCGCCGTCCCCCTGCGTTAACCACGGCGGCGGGTGCTGCGGGGCGGTGCCGGCACACGCGGGTGGGCGCAGGTGGTCACGGTCCCGTTTGGGATATTTCAGCCCCCCCGGGGATTGCGTCGGGCGTCGGGCTCGGCTTTTCTGGAGGTTAAATTTGGGAGGGGTTTGGTCCCGAAAGGATTGTGTCGTCCGCGAGGGCTCCCTGCTGCGAGAAGGGCTTTGGAAACCCAGCGGGATCAGGTGGTTGATAGAAGAAATTGAGACAAAATCAAAACCAAAATCCAATAAATGTTATTTCCAAGATCTCTTCTTGCGATGACGGATGCACACGTGGTGTGGCCGGTCTTGGATGGTTTTATTTCTGCGGAAAGCTTCATCGTCATACTTCTCTGCCTCTTCTGTCTGCAGCTGATACTCCCAAAAACTGTTTGTGGTTAGATTCCTTGAATAAATCCAGCTCGTCTGAGAGCAGGCAGCCGCTGGCGTCCGCCCAAGCCAAGGGTCTTCCAGGCGGCTGCGGGAGCATCCGAGCTGCGCGATTCGGACCGAGGACCATCCGGTACATCTATCCGTGGGCAAAACCAGGGGAGTCAGCAAAAAACCATCTGCTCAAAGCCCGATGGCCTCTCCTTTTTGAAAAGGAGTAAAAAAGAGGAGAAAAAACAGTCCAAGGAGGTTTCCACACCCCATTGGGACATCCTGGGGTGTTGTAGACACTGGAGAGGACAAAACCCCTCCTGCGTATTTTCTAGAGAATAAACTTCCATTGGCAGCAGGGTGGAATTAATGATCTAAAATGTCTTTTTTTTTTTTTCTCTATATTTCCTTTTTATCCATCCAGGTGTGGCTGCTGAGCACCGTTCTCTACGTCCTGGCGAGCACCGAGGTCTTCATCCATGGGGACAAGGCTGTCCTTCCATCCTGCCCAAAATCACCCACGAGGTCTCTCCATCCCACGCTGAGCAGGTTGCTGCCACCTTCTATATCCTCGGCCAACGATCCAGCGGGATTTATCTGCGACGGGACCACCCCCCATCCCCTTCATCTTCCCCATCCGGCGCCGAAAAAGATGTGTACTCACCTGGGTCAGGAGCAACGCACTCGCACTTGTACATGGTCACGTAGTCCGGCTTGAAGTCGGAATTGATGGGATAGTATTTAAAAGCTCCGATCATCTTCTTGATGGCATCGTAGATGAAGATGAAGCTGATGAGGGTGGAGAAGCCTTCCTCTGTGAAGCGGGTGATGTACTTTATAATGAAGCTGGCGTCGGTGGCCACCAGGATAAGGCACTGTAGGGCAGAGTGCAAGCCGATCCAGAGCCGAAACTCCATGTAGTCGATGCCGTTGCCTCTAAAAGTGGGGACAAGGTGACAATGAGAGCACGCTGTGGGCTGGAGGACAGCCCCCATCCCAGCACAGATGGGTCCCGGTTCCCCCCGGCATTGCCCAGCACCTACTTGCTGAAATCGAAGAGCAGCTTCTCGAAGATGAGGATGGGGCCGGTGCTGCTGAGGATGATGAGCGGTTGCCCGGCAAAAAGGCAAAACATGGAACCTGCCATTGCCGTGCCGAGGAAGCTCTCCATGACACCCTGGGATTGGATCAAACCCAGCGTTATGGTCATGCTGCACCACGTTACCTCCCCATGGCCACCCCAGATGGAGACGGGAATGAAGGACCTCAGCTTGGTCCCACGTGGGATGCTTGGGACCATGTCCTCTTGCTCCTAGCATTGCCATGGAGATGGGTTTTCCCATCCCACATGTATTTCAGGATGCCAGTCCCACTTGGCAGTGGATTTCCATCCCCAACATTAAAGCTTGGCATGGCACAAGGAGGGTATAACTTCATACCATCGCATCCCATCCTGTCCCATCCCATCGCATCCCATCCCATTGCGTCCCATCCTGTCCCATTGCATCCTGTCCCATCCCATCCCATCCCCATCCCCATCCCATCCCATCCCATCCCATCCCATCCCGTCCCGTCCCATCCCTCCTTGCTCTTCCCAAGCCAAGGTGACCCCCATGCTTGGACTCGACCTGGTAGTTGTCCGTCGCGTCCCCAAGCAAGCCCCCGAAGGTGATGGCGTTGGTGATGCAGCCCAGGTAGATGAACAAGATGGCAGAGATGGACTGGATATGGAAACCTTCATAGAAATCGCTCGGGAACCAGGGCAGCTTCCTCTTGATATCCAGATAGAGGCCACCGCAGAACCTGGGGAGATACCACCAAGGACCAGATGCACATGTCTTCCACCAAAACTGAGAAAGGATTTCACCCTCCGTGCTCCAGGAGACCGTGGGATGAGCCAGGAGATGCTGATGGTTGCTGCTCACCTGCCAGTCCACGTGAGCTCTTCCCCGATTTCGTGAACTTCGGGCATCTCCCCATCCTCACTGCCTCCTCCACCTCCCCCAGCGCCCGCCCCGCCGGCCGTGCCATTCATCTGCCCCACTTCGTTCAGGGAGAAAACCGATTTCCTGCAGGAGAGAGCCACCGGCATCGGCCACGGCACCCGCCTTACCAAGCTGGTCCTGATGCGGGGGCCATGACCAAGGCCGTGGTGTGGTCTTGAATTTTGGGGTGGATTTGCTCAGCCTAGGGGAGTATGGAAATTTTGCAGAGAGGAAATGGCTCTGAGCTCATCTCGGGGCAAAAACTGCTGAAAAAGCGGCGCTTCTGGAAAATTTGTGGAGATTCTTTCCAGGAATAAAGGCAAGCAAAGCTGTTGT
>NW_010105944.1:8095-19853 GCF_000699245.1 Pterocles gutturalis | reverse complement strand
CGGCCACCAGGCTGGGACCAGCCCCACGTCTCCCACCCACCTCTTCTCAGCCGAGGGCACTTTTTTGGGTGGCTCGATCCTAATGTTGGGATCCCACTCGCCGGGCGGCAGGACGATGACTTCATCCAGAAACTCATCTATGCCGGCGATCAGGTCTTCTCGATCCCGGGCTTTGTAGGCAACATCGCTGAAGAGCTGGGGATGGAGAGAGGAGAGGTGTCAGCCTGGGAACGGCACCCAGCGCCGCACGTATCCCACGTCGTTACGGGATTTTAAACCTCATTAATTTGGGTGATAGGATGAAAATTGCTTTTTTTTTTCTTGACTCTGAGCAAGAGGGGTCTCAGCGAGGGAAGGGTGCTGCATCTACTCACATCGTCCACCATGAGGGTTGCGATGGCTCTGCCGATCTCATTGTAGGATTTGGCTTTTCCCGCCGGACCAAGGAGAATAAAGAGGAACCTGGGAAGGGAAAGGCACCACGTTGGCAACCTTGGACCACCAACATCCGTGTTGTGAGACCAGCCAGTGCTTCAGAATCGAAGGAATCGCTCTCACCTGGTGGGGACGGGCACCTCCGTCACCCCTCCCAGCATCGTCGCCTGGAGGAGCCGCACGAAAGCCACGAAGGGTTTCTCCAGGAATTCCACTTCTCCCACCAGCACATTGGAGGCCTCCGCATCCTTGGGGATCTTCTTGATGAACTTGTTCTTCAGCTGTTGGAAAGACAAGGGTGGGGAAGGGAGAGGTTGAAAATTTTGGCTTTTCCCCCTTTTTTTCCATGCCCTGAATGCAAAAAGCTGAAGCTGCAAGCTCCAACCTCTTCATCTCTGATGGTCCCGGGACTCCCAGAGGTGGGGGTGGAAGAGCCACATCCAAGAAGAAACCAACAAGAATTCATAAAGCTGAATTTCTTTCATATTCAAAACCATCACTCAACTCGAGATTAACTCGAAACCACCCTCGAGGCTCCCTGATAGGATGTGCAACCGGGCGCTTTGCAAAAGGTGCTTTGCTGGGCTGGGGTCTACGCATGGAAAACCTCCTGCAATCCCCCTGCAGAAAATCTGAGCCAAAAATTACAGGTCCTGGAGCAAGAAGCATGAATTTTTGCAAGCCTGATTGCACTGGGCTCCCCCCAGACCCTCTCTAACACCGAAACACCCCTCGGTGCTGTGCACTGGGGGGATTTTTGGAGCTTATTCCTCCCCAATCTCGTCCTGGGAGCAGGAACAAAATAATGGAAGTAGGAAACCTCGTTCATGGATTTATTCCCCAGGTCTCTTCTCCCCTGCAGCTCTTTCATTACGAGCGTAAAAGGTTCAATACCGACCAGGCAGGGTGTTATTCTAATCTATATGCCAGCATGAGGGGAGGCATGTGAGCCGGGCAGCAAGCTCTCCCCTTTTTAATCTTTTAAACCCAAATGGAAAAAAAAAAAAAAAAAAAAAAAAAGAAATAATAATAATAAATCAGCTCCTCCAATGCAGGAGTTAACAGTGACCCTAAGCTGCTGTAACACTTAAAAAGTCCCTTTGTAGTGGGTCTAATAGGGCGATTAAACCCAAATGCTTTGCATATTTTGGGATTAACCCTCCGCACCCCAATGCTGGAGGCTGATAGTTGGGGTTCGTTAGTGGACAGGTGGCTTGCTTCATCACAGCTGTAATTTAGGATGTTCTGGAAACCTTTTGCCTCCCTGATATTGTGGCATCTCCATCCTGTGGCTCCCGGCAGCACATGAATTTCCAAACTTCGCTTCCCCCTAAATTGCATCACCCCAGGTCAGCCCAGCAAGGACATCCCTGGGGAAAAGCAAAAGCTGTCATCTGTCATCCCCTAATGTCCCCTACAAACCCTTGTTGCATTTAGTTTTTCTTTAAATTGATGCTGAAACCATGCACAAAGAGAAAAAAAAGCCAAACCCATCGAATGCACCCAACAGCTTCGATGCCGGGATGGGGACGGGACATCCAGCAAACGAACGGCACAAAACCCTCCTGGGCTGTCACATCACCCAGCAGAGATCTGCCCCAAACCTGCCCCAAAAACCTGACCTCCTCCCCAGCTCTCCCATCCAAAGCAACCAAGGGAATTAAGAAATCTCCATCCACCAGGCTGCAAACGAAGGGAAACAATGAAACTTGGCTCCGTATTTGCAGACCCAAGTGCTTGTCTGGGATTTACCCCCTTCCACCTGCCCTCACCCAGCCAAGCAAAGGCTCTTTTAGGACCCCTCCACTCTTCCAAGCACCTTTCCTTTCCTACTTAAAGATTTTAAGGATTTTTTTCCCCACCCTAAGGATCTGGGCTCTCTTAGCATCCTCACACGTCCCTAATTCTGCGCTCAACGTGCAAGCGCAGGTGTTATTTCTGGGACAGCTTCCCCACGAGTGAGCAGGGATCGATACGTGTATTAATTTCCCTAATTAGCAATCAGGGCGGTTATCGACCCAGAGAAACCACACAAGGCTCACATGGGACTTAACAACCACAGAGCTCCTGCCCCATCACGGGTCGTGTCGGAGCGGCTCCTCGCAGCATCACAATCATGTTTTCGGGGGGAGTTACCTGGTCGGTGCTCGGCATGTCCGAGATGTCGTTCATGCTCCGACTCTGCGCGTGACCTGATGGAGATAAGAGAGAAGGTGAGAAAAAAACCACCCCGTGATCCACAGCCTGATTTCAGCCCCGCGTGCACGGAGAAAACGTGGTGGGAGGACTTCAGCACACATTTAAAACCATTATTTATTACAGCTGGGCTTGAAAACCAGGCGCAGGAAGATGAAAACCCAACAATGTGAGTTTTTCTGATATTCATCACCCTGCGGCTATACGAAATTACAAGGATGCCCTTGTCATTGCAATCCCCCACTCTCATGTTGCAACTTATTTTTTTCCCCCCCTCTGTGCTTCTTTAAGGGCGGTTTTTCCCTCCCCGGCTTACGCAGGCGGCCGTAGCTGGCGCTCTGCCGCATCCGCAGGTCCTCGGTGGAGCGGTGGAAGGCGGCGCCGGCGGCCGGGCTCCGGACGGGGCTGCGGGCTGGGGGGAAAGGAGCCGTCAGAGGAGATGCAGGTGCCATGGGGAAGGGCTGGGTGATGCTGAAGGCTGAAAATCAGCTGCCCAGCACCCACGACGTGACCCTTCCAGTGCTGATCCACCAGCAATTTGCTTTTTCCTCCCACTCTCATTTGTGCTTTTATCCCACCCATCAGCATTTTTCCCATCAGAATAAACTGCCTTAACCCAGGTCTTCCTGCTGCAGAGAATCCGTGCGAGGAGCCCGCACCCCCCACGCCCCACCAGCGCTCCCTTCGAGGCTATAAATGGGTTCAGAAGCGCAGTTTCTGATACTTTGGAAGACCCGACGCTTTATTTGGTTTTTTAATCTAATTCTCCAAAGAAACCTACACTCGACGTTTGCTACGATCTTCATGCTGCAAAACATTTCTGTTGGCCACCACCAAGTTTCTCGTGAACGTTTCTTCTCCCTAAACTGGTGGCAAGTCCCATTTTTTTAATCTCAGATGTTTAAACTGAATTATTTAGCTCGAAAGACTTCCCTCCTCCCCAGGCATTTTCGGTGTTAAGCCCAGCATTTTCTGCGAAAACCTCCTGAATTCTCCAAACTGTGTTTTCCTTGGGACAAACACATCTGGACCAGTTTTGTCGAGCTGCTCTGCATCTCTGGGAAACACCAGCTGCAGCCACAGCATCTATCCTCTTTTATTATTTTTTTTAAAACCCATTAAGAATAACAATAAAACTCCCACTGAGCATGACCCTATTTCCAGGGTGCCGGTGGCTATTTTTTCCAACATTACGGAGTTGCCGTTGGCACAAGAAATGCGAAGGGACCCCTCTGCTCCTGCCAACAACCATCTCTTCTTTGGTGTCCCTCTTTGCAAACGCAAAGTGACGTCATCATCTCAGCAAGGAACTAGAAGCATGGAAGATGCCCCTATTTTTGATTTTTTAAGATATATATTATCTACAGGGACTAACCACAACATTTCCAAGTCGTGCTCCATTTTGAAGGTTTCTGGGCCAACGGTAGCTCAAATATCATGTCCTCTGACATGGATGATGGTTGTTTTGAAACCTGGGGATGCCCAGGAGGTGGGAATATTGCTCATTGATGGCCTCTCCCATGTGTGCTGCGAGCTTGGGCACCGCTGTTTCTGTCTACCCGGGGAGCAGCCGAAGCCCGGCAAATCCCGGGCTCCACCAAATGACCTCTGTTTAAACCTAAGTAAATAATCTAGTGTGAAAACAAACAAATCCCCTTTTATAAAGGCTCAAAAATAGGCAGGTTCAACCACGGAGCAGACTGGATTTGTCTGTAGGCTGCTCTGCCAGGAAACCCCTTGGCCAAGGGACCGCCAGCGCTGCTGGCCATCACACAACACTGCTGGCCATCACACAACCACGCAACGCCTCGGGCCATCACACAACGCTGCTGGCCATCACACAACACTGTTTGCCATCACACAACACTGTTGGCCATCACACAATGCCACTGGCCATCACACAATGCTGCTGGCCATCACACAACGCCGCTGGCCATCACACAACACTGTTTGCCATCACACAACGCCACTGGCCATCACACAACACCGCTGGCCACCACACAACGCCGTTGGCCACCACACAACGCTGCTGACCATCACACAACGCCACTGGCCATCACACAACACTGCTGGCCATCACACAACACTGTTTGCCATCACACAACGCCGCTGGCCATCACACAACGCTGCTGGCCATCACACAACACTGTTTGCCATCACACAACACTGTTGGCCATCACACAATGCCACTGGCCATCACACAATGCTGCTGGCCATCACACAACGCTGCTGGCCATCACACAACACCACTGGCCACCACACAACGCCGCTGACCATCACACAACACCGTTGGCCATCACACAACGCCGCTGGCCATCACACAACACTGCTGGCCATCACACAACATTGCTGGCCATCACACAATGCCATCGGTTGGCATCACACAATGCCATCGTCCATCACACAACACCGTTGGCCATCACACAACACCGTTGGCCATCACACAACACCGTTGGCCATCACACAACACTGTTTGCCATCACACAACACTGCTGGCCATCACACAACACCACTGGCCACCACACAACGCCGCTGACCATCACACAACACCGTTGGCCATCACACAACGCCATCGTCCACCACAACGCCACTGGCCATCACACAACCCCGTTGGCCATCACATAATGACCTTGTCCATCTCAGCAGATATCTCCTTGGCTTCTGGCTGCCAATGACCCCCCAACATTAAAGGCACCAGTGGCAGAGTTTTTGGGATCTTTCTCAATGCAGCTGGGTGTCCCAAATGGTTGGGTTTCCCACTTTCCTGAGATCTTCCTCCCCCCAGGTTTGCTCACTGATGACTCAAGGATGCAACCAGGCACAGGTTGGACCCCAAGAACTCACTTGTGTTGGAAGACACAGATTTTCCGATGTCGGCCAAGGACCGGTGGATTGGCTTCTTGGTTTGGTGACGGTGCTTCCTGAGGAGCACGTAACTTATCTTCTCCCGCAGCTCTGGCTTGAGCAAACCGTCCTCGATCTGCTTCTCGATGACATCGTCTGCAAGCATTGAATGAAGGATGGGCTACCCCACTGCAAACCCTCCCAGAAAGCTCAAGACAACAATTATTGAACCAAGTTGGTGGCTCTCAACTCCCGTCTTTGCGTATTCTTGTTGCAGTTGGTTTATATTTGCACGTGGCAAGTTAAATGTATTTAAATGTCTTCCCAGCACCTTAGGACATGGGGAAAAATCCCTCTGAAATCACTGATACCCGCCTCATACCTATGATTTGGGGCAAAGAGTAGCCATCTAAGTCCAGGAGCACCGTTCCCGTCTGTAGACACGTCCGGAGCTCAAACAGGCTGTGCAAAGACAACGTGGACACGTGGGGCTTGCTCCACCTCTCGCCGCCTTCCTCCACCTTTTCTTCAAACTTTATCCACCTGAAATGACAGCAGCAGCCGTTGGGATGGGCTCGGAGTGGGGATGGTGTATGAGAAGAGAATTTTAAAAATTGCTTTTTCCTTCTGCAGGTGGCTTTGCAAACTGTAATTAATTCATCCTGCAAAGTTTTTGCTTGTTATTCGGGATGGGGATAGAGAAATAATAATAATAAAAAAAAAACACAAACAAAAAAAAAACCTGCTCACACAATTGCAGAGCAGAGCAAAACCTCTCAGCTCCACCATTGAACTCAACCCTGAAGATTTCACCCTCCTCAAATGGCTCCTGTGAAACTTGGGAGGTTTTCCCATGGAGCTGACCTTGCCTTAGCCAGGATCCGCACCGCACGGACTAGCCGCAGACGCAGAAAAGCAAAAACCCAGCGCATTGCAAATATTTTTTTAATTCCTTAGCAATGCTCAGGCTTCAACCTGGGCACTTTCTTCCCACGGTGGGAGATGAGAAGGTTTGCAAGCCCGTGAAAATCCAACCTTCCACCTCTCTGCTTTAATTTTCCAAACCAAAGACTTCAGGAGAAATTCAGGAGCGGTGGCTCATTTCTCCCAGGGGAACGGGGCTCGGACTCTCAGGAGCACAGGGAGCCCTCGGCAAGACGTCGGTTTGGGGAAAAAAAGCTGCTTTTCCTTCACAGGAGGTTTGGAGGCTCTGGGGATTAGCTTCACTGGGCTTAACCTTCCAACTTTTAACTGGTACAACTGGGATTTCAGCTCCTGTGGACACAGATGGCACAGATGGAAAGGATGCAGGAGAAGGGGTTTTGGAAATATCTGATGGCTCCAGAATGCTGCGGGGGAAGCGTGGGGAGAGCCCGCGATTCTATCGGCTACAGCAGGGTGCATTAAAATGCTGCTGTGAAAATAAAATCTGGGGTGTCCCTATTAAAAAAAAAAAAAAATTATCTGGGAGTGCCAGGAATGGCTTGTGCTGGAGGACAAAACCCCAGAGCATCCAAAAAATATAAAATTTGGTCCTCGAGCCCATCCCTCCAAAGCTCCCCACCCCGATTTCTCTGCAGAAGCTTTCCCCAGCCCTTCAAACAACACCGCTTTTATTGAGAAGCAATTCAAGCTTCCCGCCGTCGCACCAAAGCCGATTAGCTCGGTTTTCGTTTCTCTTTTTTTGCCCCGTTTTCCTGCCGAAAGTGGGTTAGCACGCACACGGGGTGGCGTGTGGGACTCGAGGCACATTTCCAGCGACGCCTTTGCCCCGGGACCAGCATCCCGTGATGCTTTCGCTAAGGTTGGAGCAAAACCCCATCTCCCTGCTGCCCGGGGTTTCTTTTTTCCCATTTATTTCCATTTATTGTGGATTTAGCTGCAGGTAGCACTGCTCCCACCAAGGAGCTGCTCTCCTGCGGCTCAAGAGCAGAAATCCAGGACTTGAGAAACTTCCATCCTGCTGGGTAGAATTTGGAAACCTCCATCTCAAGCCCTCCCTGATGAAATCCCCACGAAAACGCTGATTTTTTGCCTTCAGACCTATGGAAAATGGCGGGGGGAAAATAAAGGATTTTAGCAACAGCATCCCCGTGCTGCTGCGTTTTGAGCAGGGATGGCAACCAGGAGGATGCTGAGGAGCTTTCCGAATTTTTGGTGATGCCAATACCCAGCCCAAGAGCTGGGATGAGCACCCGCAGGGCCTGATCCTGCTTCTCTTCCCCATCCCTCAGGCAAAATTCCACACGTGGACTCGGAAATCCCGCGTGTGCTACTGAAAGGAAAGGGCTTGGGATGCCACCAGCATCCCCAACTGCCTTCCCGAAGCCCCAGAAAAACCCCCAACCCTACTAGTCCTTACCCAGCTGGGGCTACGAAGGGAAAATCTCACTTGGGTTTGAGATTTTTTTCCCTTGGGTAAGCTCCTGTTTCAATAAAGTGAGCACCACTTGCAACTCCTCTAATATTTTCATTAAAGATGCAGTGGGTGGGTTTTGATTATTATCGCTTGAGGGGTAGGAGAAGTTTAACTCTTGGCCCGGCCAGCAAAAGTTGGGGGAAAAAAATGATCTTTCTGTCCCCTATTCCCATTTCCCACTTTTCTGCTCTCATTCTCCAGTTTCCCAGCACATCACCCTGGTTTTTTTCCCCCTCCCAGCCCCTTCTGCGGGGCTTTGCTCTCACGCTGCGACTGGGATGGGAAAAGCCCCAGCGCTGGGGTCGATCCAAGCTGAGGAGATGCAGGAAAAGACGGGAAATCTTCCTCCCTTCCTTCTCCTCCTCCTCAGCAGGCTGCAGCTGCCGTGCAAAGCCCCCGAAGCATCGCGTTTTCTGCATTTCCCTAAATCCAGCATGGCTTTTTTTAACCTTATTAAAAATGCTGCTCATTCCCTGACCCCATTTCCACCCGGGGATATTGAGGGAGGGATTTTTACCCGACTTATTTTCACCCCAAAGCATCTCCCCGCTCCTCACCTGGCCGACTCTTTCCACTCCATCTCCTCGCCGTCGTGCTGCAGCGTGTCCATCTCCGTGAAGAGCGTGGGGTTGGGAGCTTCATCCTCTTCCCCCAAGATGTAGCGGAGACGTTCGGCGGCTGGCGACACTGTCGGGGGTGAAAAAAAAAAAATAAGAGGTTTGTCATCAGCCAGAGACGAGGTAATCCTGCACCATCCCCATAGGGAAAACCCCAGGGGGGGCAAAGGGGGATCTGTAGGGTTAGTTAGGATCCTGGGGTTAAAAAAAAAAGGAAATTTGGAGGAAAATGTTTACGATGAGAGATCCTGAGGATGGGGAAACTCTAAGGAATGCTGTCCCACAGTCCCTGCGCAAAGAGGCGCGGGATGCTGGCGGAAAGGACGAGCGGAGGCTGCGGAGGGGAATTCATAGGGCTGGGAATCGAGGAACGTGGCCACTGCTACATCCCATAGAGTCACATTCCCCTTCCAGGAGCATTATACGCCCCATTTCCGTGGGATATCCCTCTTTTTCCTACCATGGAGCCTGGTTTTGGCCAGCTTAGAGCCTCCTGCCATCAGCAACCGAATCCTTACGGTCTCCGGCGCGGCAGATAGGGATGCCGAGCGCTCTGCACGCATTTTCCCATGGGATCCCCAAGGGGAACGTGCATCATTCGAGGGGAAAAATATAAATCTACCATTTCTGCAAGGAAAAAATCCAGCTTTTTGCTGCCAAATAACCAGCCAGGCTGGAGACAGCACTTATTGCCCCCCCCCGCCTTTGGTGGGTTTCGGGGAGCGGTGACACGTCACCTGCCTGCAAACCTGATGGGAAAACAGTTTTTCATCTTGGGTGCATTCCCTCTGGTCACAAGAGGGTGACGGACCTGCCCTCATCCTGAAAAAAAAGCCAGGCTGGGTTTTCTTTTAACCCTCTCCATCTTCATGAGTTTTTCCAGCAAAGCCTCAGAGTTTTGGCTGCAGGGAGGATTCAAACACCTGGGTATGAACCTGGACGTGGGGCTGCTCCCCAGCTGCCCCGGGATTCAAACAAAAGGTTAAAATCAGCCAAACGCCATAGGAATAATGTTATTTTAAATAAAACCTTGGTCTTAGCCCTCTCCTAATGACAGCAGGAGTTAATCCAGCTCCTGTTCGTTAGCAGGATCCTCCCTGTTCTTAAACCTGGGAATAAGAAAGTCAGGTAACAGGGTACCCCAAAAAAAAAGGCAAATAATGACATTGCCGTGTGCGAGCAGAGGAAAAACAGGGAATATTGTCCCGTCCCCCGCAAAAAAGCAGAGAAACCCCAAGCTGCCCCAGCCGGGAAGGAATAGGATGTCCCCGCGCTCCCGGCTGAGCCTGCTCAACCGCTGCAGCCCGCTAAGCCCCGGCACCAGGACTAAAGCCTCGTGTCAGCTCCACCTTCCGCTTCCATAAGCCTCCTTACGATGATTATTAATATTCCGGGTAACTTCAGAGCTGTTCGCGGAAGCCGGGATGAAATGGGTGCGATACCGGGAACAACCCCCCCTGGGCTCACTCCGTCGGCTTCGCTCCACAGCCCAAAACCTGAAATTTCCTGCAAAACCCCAAATTTGCTGTGAATGCAACAATCCAGATCGCGGCAAAAGGAGTGTTTTGCTGGAAGTACCTGTATTTTTGGATGCATTTGTAAAAAAGGGGATTTGCAATTTTGCAGGAGGGGGGACGGTTGGAAACTGCTGGGAACCACAAACCATAAAGGAAAGCTTGCATATAAAGTCCCTTTTTTGTTTTTTTTTTTTTTTTTTTTTTTTTTTTAGCATTTTCCCCCATTCTCCCCCAGTTTTAGGCACAAACCCATCTCTCGACACGCGGCAGCCGCCTCCTCTCCCCGCCGCTCGCTTGCTGACTTTTTTTTGCCGGTTGCTAAACCAACAGCGCCGGGGCTTTGCCTCGTAGCCAAAATTCCTCACCTGGAAAACCCTTTCGTGCCTGGGGAAGAGCCCAGCCCCGCAGCTGCTTACAGCCCAGCTCTCCATGGGTTTTTTTTTTTTAAATTTTTTTCCTCCTGGGAAATTTGGTTCAGCACCTCAGTGAATCCCGGGAAGCAGCAGGTGCTCCCTCGGGAGGACACGCTGAACAGCGATGTCCAGGGCTCAGCACCTCCGGGGAATGCCAGAGTAAAAGCTGCTGCAGCGACAACGGCCAAAACCCACAAATCCACCCCAAAACCAGCACCGGTTTGTTGCAAGACACAGGTCAGCAGGTGCCTAGAGCAGACTGGGATGTCCCTGAACCAGTTTTTACGATGGGAAAACGCTCAGAGCTGTGATTGCTGCTTTAGACCCATCAAAGCTCCACCGCGATTTCGGCCACGGGGGATCCGAATGCAGCCGCGGACGCAGAACCAGCCCGGCGGTGATGCTGGTGACGATATCGGGTGATTTCATGTGCACAAGAGCACATTTCCCTGGGCAATCAGACAGGACAGGCTGATTTATTCCTCCTTTAACTGGAGGTGCGCAGAGCCCTCAGCACCCCAACTTTGCTCCAGTGGTAAAACCTCCCCTGGCGACGCTTTTCCAAACCAAAAACAGAATAAAAAAGGTGAGAAGAGGGGACAGGGGACTGTGGTGTCGCTGGGGGTTTGCAATCCGCCTGGGCAGCGGGACTAAGCCTTATTTACGGCTCCGGCACATCAACCGTCCGCTGTCGTGCTCCTGCTGGATCCGCCACAGCCTCTCCCTGGGGTTTCATGGCTCAGAAGGGCCCCCCCCCAAAAAAAAGAGGAGCCTGGGGTGTGCATCCCACGGGGTCAGATGCTCCATTCCTGTTCAAGATAACCCCACGTCTGGGAGAGTTTTCTCCTTCCAAATATCATCTTTTCTCCTTCCAAATATCGTTTCTGCTGCTCCTCTGCTGCTGGGGAGCAGCGGAAGCCGATACCGTCCCCCCCACCTCGTTATATTTTTGGGGTGAGCTTTGGAGCTCGCTGCCCTGGGTGAGCGATCAACCCAACCCACCCAGTTGCTTTTACAAGGGAAAAGCAAAGCTGAAAAAAAACCGAATCAAAGCTTTTCTTCCCCTGCACTCCCCCCCACCACGGACACCGCAGAGCGATGGATAGAACCTACCTGGAAGCGTTTCCTTTTTTTCCCCCATTTCTTTCCTGCTAAACCAAACCTTCGCTGCACGGTACGAAAAAAAGGAAAAAAACAAAACAAAACCCCAAACCACCAAACCTCCAAACTTCCTCCTTTATCCACTCAGGCTTGTTAAACTCCCGAGGCTTGAGCAGATTATGGAGAATAAAAAGCACTTTCCTCTCCCTTCAGCTC
>NW_010105944.1:7372-8041 GCF_000699245.1 Pterocles gutturalis | reverse complement strand
GGACGCGTGTCGGAGAGGTGAGCGCTTCGGGTGGCAGTGGGACGGAGCGAGAAAGGGGAGGGCAGGAGAAGTGGGAGGACAGAAATTAAAGGTTGGAGGTTATTTTATCAGGGTTTGGTTTTTTTTTCCCACTCAGAGCAAGGTGGGAAAATCCCCTCCAAGCTCAAAGCAGAGTTGTTTGTGTGTTTTTTTTTTTTTTTTTTTTTTAATATCCAAATGAGGGAGATTTCCTGGGGGAAAGCTGCAGAGTCGAGGCTTTTTGGGGGTGGTTTTCCTGCAGAAAATGACTTTGCCCCCCCAAAACCAGCGCAGTGTTGTATCCCGGTGGCATTTACTGCCCAAGGACAGGAGGGGACGTGGTCCCGCTCGTGCCACTGCGGAAGGTGTGAAGGAGATGTGAGCGAAGCAAATAAAAAACCTCCTCCCATGCAAAAAAATCTGGAAAACTTTCCCCTCCGTAGGGAAAAGCCGAGCCCCTGCCCGCGCTGCTGAGCCGCGAGGCACTCTGCTCGACATCAACCCAAATGTAAACTTCTATAAAGGGGGTGGGAAAAACAAAAAGTCCAAAAGATCGTCAGCTACTTTGCTGTGCAAAATGTTAATCTTTGCTAAGGAGATTTAACGCGAGCGGGCAAAGCCGCGGGCAAAAGCCTGTCGGGAACAAGGGGT
>NW_010105944.1:7034-7329 GCF_000699245.1 Pterocles gutturalis | reverse complement strand
TCGTTAGCCACCTCCCAAAGTGCCAGGACAGCCCCCCGAGGGGAAAACCAACATTGTTTTAGCCCATCCATCACCCAAACAGCCTCAAATCCCATTTCCCACCCTGCGCCCAGCTCTCAGAGGCATCCCAAGGGAAAAATAAAGCCGGGAACTGTCAGGAAAAGCAACACCAAGTGCAAACGCCGGACCAGGCAACGCGGCCAGGGGCACGGCAGGGATTTAATTCTGGGTGAAATGATGCAGTAAAACCCTTCCTAGATTTTTCGGGAAGGCGGAGGGGGACTCACTGGTCCTG
>NW_010105944.1:6514-6958 GCF_000699245.1 Pterocles gutturalis | reverse complement strand
TAGTGCCGCTCGCTCTCGCTCGTCCGGTCCCGGCTGGAGGCAGATCTTCGTCGACGTCGCTTCCTCCGGTAGCCCCGGGGTACCGGTACCCCGATGTAAATGGAGTGATAATCTGGGGGGGAGGAAGGGGAAAAGCTTTAGAGAGCAGAGGTGGGTGTTCCTCACACGAAAAAAAAAAAAATTAAAAAAAAAAATCCAGGGAGATATTTGCCTTCTTCCCACCAGGTTCAAAACACCCACGAGAGCTTTTCCCACGTCGTGTGAGGGATGTAACGAGCCAAGCGCCGGGAGGTGTGAAGCATCGGCCGGCAGAGATGCTGTATGGGACATCCCCGGGGGTTTCGCTCACCTTCCTCATCGTCGTATCTCCTCCTGGAGCTGCTGAGCCCCCTCTCGCTCATCCCATCCTCATCCTCCAGCATGGTCCTGCCGCTCGGAGAGGGC
>NW_010105944.1:0-6296 GCF_000699245.1 Pterocles gutturalis | reverse complement strand
GGACCCTCCGGCACCGCCGGCAATCCCCCGTGTCCCGCTGGCTCCAGGCAGCTCTCGGCTCTGCCTCGCTCTGCGCCAGCCCTGCCCCTGCTCCACCTCCGCTCTCCCCATATCGAAGAAAATCCGGATAAATTTCACCAGGGTTACGTCTCCGCTCTCTTATTTCTGCTGCACAAAGGAAGGGAAAAAGTTGCTCAAAGTGTAAGTGAAGCGCAAGAGACTATCACAGAGATTTGCTTGCCCGCAAAAAGCGCTCATTTAATTTTTTTGGGGGGGACCTGCACCGATAAAAGGCGTTTTGCAGAAGCCAAGTTCATTTTCCCCCATCTCCTAAGTACAGATTTTACGCCGTACACACACCTCCGCTTCCAGATACCTTCCTTCAAACCTGCCCTTTTATTCCCCATATGAATTTCTTTGGATTTTGCCACGGCTGTTAATTAATCTCCTAATTATCTGACCTCCAGTGATTGCCTTTCACACTTGACTTGGGTGGGAGAACAGTTACTATTCCTGGCAGCCCGGTCGATGCCGCCCAAAGTCACTTTGAGAGCCAGCCTCCCCGTGTCCCCCGCTGCATCCACGGCAATATATCATTATCCATCTATTTTAGGGAAAAAAAAAATCTCAATTCAAGCCAAATAAATGAAAAATATAAAGCGAATGGGGCGTGTGTCGAAATAGCCGGGAGGTCCAGGGCTGGCCAGCTTGGCTTGACGGATTTTTACCCGTTTTCCCCCAAAGGCAAAGACCGCCACGGGCTCCAGCCTGCACCCAGCTGCTATTTGAAGAATTTAACAGATTGGGGATTTATTTTTTTGGTTTTGTCGGCATTAACCCAACACTTTTTGCACAGGAACCAAATTTATTTCAGGGGATGGAGAACCGTACCCCAAACCCAGGTGAATTAAAGGAAAACATCAGCCACAAGCCTTGGTGTCCTGGCAGTAACATTCTGGGGCTAATTCTGAGGATTTTAGGAAGCTGGTGCTGGCAGGAGAAAGAGCAAAACACCCACCCGGCTGCAGAAATCAATATTTTTGCTTTAAAAATGAGCTGGTACCTTCTAACAGATGAAGTGTCCCAAACGCCCCAAGAGATTTTGCCACTAGGTCGGGGTCCCCAGGTGATGGATGGGGATACACAACCCTTCAGCTGGGTCTATATTGGTAAAAAAATATGAATTTTTTTTTTTTTTTGCTATCTAGCTTGGCTGGTGAGAGCTCTACCCCATCTGCTAGACCCAGGCTTCGTTAGAGGCACCAATAAATGAAAAGTCCTGATCGATTATGGGCTGATTTGTGAGAGTTACACACCCTGGGATTTTTTCCTCTGATTTTTTACATTTAAAGCTTTTCCCACCCAAATCCTTGTGTACAAACGCAAGCAGGACACAGACAAGAACTGTTTGAAAACGCGACTGGACGCACTCTAGAAATAAAGGGAGGAAAGGAAGAACGTCGTTATCCTTGCCAATTAAACCCCCCCCCCCAGGTCTCAGATCCGCAAAAAAGAAATTTTACCGTTAATAAACTCACCTGGAGCTCCCCGAAAAAGCTCAGAAATGGGAGGACGGAGCCGAGGAGTAAATTCACGGGTGGGTGCGGGAGCCCAGGCTGCCCTGAGACCCGGCTGCGACCATCGTATCGACGCCTCCTGCCCAACGCGCTGCGGCTCCCAGGAGAAAATGGATTTGGGGCGCCGCGGATTGACTTTGGGAGCGGAAAGGCATCACGGGATGCGAACAGAGCTCCGGAGAGGATGGGACGTGGGAGCCGTGACGGTCTCTAGGCATCAGAGCACCGGGCGCAGGAAAATTCAAGCTGCCCAGCCCCAGCTTGCAGAATCTGCATCTTCTGGGGTTGTTGGGTTGGTTTTTTGCATCAGTTTTGGCTCAATTTCTTGGGATTTGGGAGGGAAACGGCTTTTATTTTTTTTGCCCTGTGCAATATCACGTACATCTGATCATAAGGCATGGAAGGAAATTCTCCAAGGAGGTGCAGAGAAGCTTCACCATCGGTGAGAAAGCTCCTAAAACCCCTGGGGACGATAGGCTCAGCCCCACGGCCACCAAATACCATTTGGGGTCTTTTTTTTTTAAATGAAGGCTGCACACTAAATTATTTTGCAATTTCCACATTTTGCTTTCAAGGTGTTGAACACGTGTACATTTGATTTAGTGAAACGCAAGCTCTCGGCCGCGCGAGCGTGCCCGCTTTGCTTCCCGAGCTGTCCGCTCCTATTTAACGCCCGGCTTCCTCGCCCCCGCTCAGCCTTTTAACCGGGGTATCGATAAATCCGCATCCAGCAGCACCCGGCACCCCGTCAGGGACGGCCTCAGCGTTAAGCCAAAAAAAAAAAACCCCGAGGACCAGGAAATCAAACTTTGTGCTTTAATGTCGGGGCTCTTCTCGTGCCTCTGGGGACATTATTCACCGGCACGAGCCGGGATCTCAGCAGAAGCGAAGCAAAACCCGTTTGATCCTTTAAGGCTGCTCCCATTGTCTTCCCAGCTCCTGTTTTATTAAATTTTTACATTTTAAAAAATCATTTATTATTTATGCAGCAGGGTAAGGTCTGGAGCAAGGCAGCAGCAATTTCCAGATGCAAAATTCGGGGTGAATGAAGGAACATTGTTGGCATCTCCTTTCTTTAGAGTTATGAGACATGTTTGTTAGCAGGGAGAAAATATTTTCCAAAGTGCACTTCTGATTTCATGTCCCGGCTTACATTTGTCTTTCCTGTTTGGTTTTTTTTTCTTTTTTTTTTACTGTTTTTTTTAATGCTCAAGATGATGCACGAATCAGCTTCTCCCCATCTCCCATCTCCCACCGAAAACCAGGATGAACCCCAACACGAAAAGCTGCTCATGTCCGACCCGCTCCACGCCAGCGTCCAGCATCGGCGGGCGCTGCCCAGGCAGGAAAATGGAACAAAGACGCTGGTGGCTGCCTGTAAATAAAGAGAAAAGAATAGAAATGAGCTTTCTTTCCCCAAGCACACGGAAATAACAAAGAGCAGGTTGAATTTATCAGCTTGGATTTCTCAAGGTTTTATGAACACTTCCTGGAGAGAGGGGAAAGAACAACAAAAGCAAAATCCCCGGAGCCTGCGAGCTGCCCGGGTAAAGGCAGCAACCCTGATAGTCCTCAAACAATCGTGCACGCACCATTTCCCTGGGCTGCAGGTTTTACCCTCTCCACTTGCAAAAAAAAAAAAAACAACCCCAAAAAACCAAACCCCACTCCAATTTTGGCCACGCTGTTTGAAAAAAATTCAATAACCCCACTGCTGTGGTTCACAGCTCCATTTTCAAGATGATTTGCAGAAAAAAAAAAGGGTTCAAAAAGTGATTGCTTCTCCTTTAGTTAAAAAATAAAGTCTGGAAATAGTCAGAAGAGGGAGACAGAGACCCGCGGACTCACCCCAGCGCTCGCTCGCCTTTCCCTGCTTGGGCGTCCAAACAACCAAACCAGCCTCCGGCTTCCAATAAACCCTCATTAATTAATAGCATCACTAATAAACCCAATAAATCCTCCGCCCAGCGGCGTTGCAGACACATTGCTCTTTGGAAAAACAGACTTCTTTTTCTTTACATCTCACTTTTGGAAAATAGACTTTTTTTATTTTTTTCTTTGTATTTTGCTTTTGAAATAATTCATCCTGCTCAAGAGATGCAGCAGGTCCGGCCGCCCCGCGGCACCTGCGGGGTTTTTGGCACATTCGGAGAGGAAACATGTCCCCGATCTCCGCTCCTGCCTCCGCGTTGGATTTACGGCCGCTGCCATCGGTCAGTTATTGCTGAGCCTGCACCGGAGCAGCCCGGGGAGCTTTGCAGAGGGTTCTGCGGGGGTTTTTGGGATAAAAACACTCTCCGATTTTTGCAACTCATCTTGGAGGTTTCCCTCTGGGAGCCTGCTTCCCAAAGCCGCTCAACTTCCCGGTCCAGGGTTGGGTGCAGCACACGGCGGGTATTTAATCCCTGTATCCCGAGTGATGTGGGAGGGAACCGCTGCCTTGAGCGCCAAACTGTGCTAAAAAAATAAATATTCTGAAAGGTAATTCCTTACTTGATCTTTAGAGGTTGGTTTCCAGCGGAGGGGGGTCACCACCATCCCCGGGGGCAGCGCGCTGCCGCAAGAAAGCTTTGCTTTAAAAATCCCTGGGCTCTCCTTTTCCTCGTCTGGGGAGAAAAACTGAAGCCGCAGCTCAGGGGGAAGAGCTGGAAACCTTCAGAAATGGGTGGTTTTCCCCGTGTGAAAACATCCATCTCGCTGCAGGAGGTGGAATTGTGCCTCCCTGGGGGGCTGAGTCCTGGAAAAGCCCTTGGGAAAGGCTCTGCAGAGCACGCCGCTCTGGTTTTGCCTTTAGCTATGTCTTTGTGGGCTCTGGGGATCCCCCCTAAAGCCCCTGTTTTTCAGGAGATCAGCGTAAATACAACTCTAAAGACACCCCAAGGTGCAACGGCGACGGTGCCGCTCCCCTCCCCGCTGGCCCGACCGGGGTGCGGCGAGCGGAAGCGACTTTGCAAAACAGAAGTCACATTTATTGTGTCAAAAAAAACCCAACCAAACAAACCCAAAAAACCAAAAAAAACCCCCAAAACCCAACAAAGACATGTACAAACGCTTGAAAACGCCCAGGTAGCACAAAGATCCCAGGGCGCTGGTGTGCCTGCACAGCGCGTTGCGGTTTTTATAGCCTCCCACTTTACAGCTTCCCCCAAAGTTTCTCCTGAACCTGAGCAGATAAATCGCATCATTTCCACCTTCAACATCCGCCACCTCCCGAAGAGCTTCGCTCCGAGCCGCCTTTCAGTCCTCACGCTTTGCTGCGGCAGACGGCGCCTTCCTCCTCCTCCTCGTCTTCCTCCTCCGCAGCGTTGACGGGAACGTAGCCGCCTTCCTTGGGCAAGCACCAGCACCATCCTGCCCCGCTCAGATCCACCGCCCCGACGCTGAAATCCCGCCTCTCCAAGATCTTGAAGTCAACAGTGTCCAGCTTGGAGTAGATCTCGTTGAGTTTTTGCCAGTACAGCCACGCCATCACGAGGCCCATCACCTGCGAAAAAAATGAACGTTAAGGACGCTACGGTGACGGAAACCCTTCCCAAAGCGCGAGGGATGCCGTCATCTGAACCTCCAGACCTGGCCAGGAGAGAAAAGACAACAAGATCCATAAAAGCTTTTGCCAAAGCAACAGGCTCGTTGCTAAACTCATTAACGGCCGCGTCCATCTCATGACGTCTCGCGGCAGCCCTGGCAGAGGGACGTGGGCTCGCTGGGCGTCACCGCCAGCGCGGCACAGAGGCAGGGTCCAGGCTCTTGTTAAATTCAGATATTGCCGCACATCAGCCGGGTTATTTCCCATTTCCCCGCTGGGTGTCAGGGAATAAAAACCCCACACTTTAAATCTTCAGAAGGGGGGAAAAAAAAGCATTTTTGTCAGCACCAAGATTTCCAGCCCATTGCTTTGATTTCAGCTGAAGTTTCCTTCGCGCTGCTCCGCGGCGGTGCCTACGGCCATCAGACGATGGCCAGGGCCAGGAGCTCTCTGCAGCCCAGCCGCTGCCGCCGGGTAATCGGAGCGTTTCCAGCACCAACCGCATCTTCTCTATGAACCCTTTACCCACCTTGTACGATCCTTCGAAATAAGGTTTATTCACCATAAGCCCCCGATGCTTTGGGGTCGGCGCCGGGATACCAACGATGCCATTTTATAAATATTTTCAATGCATGAGGACGGGATGGATGAGATCATCTTGAGCCTCAGGGTTTTTCTTTCCATTTTTTGAGGCTCGTCGTTATCACATTTTTCTGCATAACTGTTCCGTGCAACAAAGAGGCGATAAATAACCCGGCTGCACCCGGTCCATCCGTCAGCTGGAATCTCCTGCGCTATTGCGGCGCGTTGGCTTCGGAGCTGGAAAATGTTATTAATCATTTCTCTGGGTCCTTATCGACCCATTAAACAGGCTGGAAAGTGGGAAGATGAAGAGAAAGGGGGATAAGAGCAAAGGGCTGGGACCCATCTGAAACGAGTGTTTTATCCCGTAGGGGAAAAGTGTTTGCGCAGAGGAGGCTGCAGAAAATGGAGACAAAAACTCCACGGGGAAAAAATAGATCAGATAAATGTCACTCGGTGAGCTGAAAGCAAACAAACATCACTGGGGTTCATTCCTTTGCTTCCAGAGACGGAGAAATACCCTGCCATCCGCACCAGCAGCTTGCACCTTGTGCAGAAGCTACATCAAACCAGCTCAATATTTATTCTATTTTATTTTATTTTATTTTATT
>NW_010105943.1:0-48562 GCF_000699245.1 Pterocles gutturalis | reverse complement strand
CCCTGCCCGTGGCAGGGGGTGGCAGTGGAGGGGGCTTTAAGGTCCCTTTCAACACAAACCATTGTGGGATTCTATGACATTCCTTATACTAATATTTTTCCATGTTTTTTTTTTTTTTTAGATTCAAGATACAGAGAAAAAATAGAGAGGGGATGAAACTTTTCCCACCTTGGTTCCTGACACATGAGCAAGATAAAAAAAAAAAAATTGTTAAACTGGACTGTTTTCCTTCCCTCCCTCCCCCCAGTATTCTGGAAACGAAGGAGGGGAAATTTAACAATAGGATACCCCAACAGTCCCCACAGCAGAGGAAAGGGGGGAAGAGACTAAAGCCAGGGAGTCAATGAGGAATTGTGCAAAACCAGAATCTCCACCTGGGGGTTAACAGATCTACACTACATTTTTTCTTTTGCTTTTGAAAAAACAGCCCTTCGTCACATAGGCTTATTTTGTTATTAAGCTTTTGGTGGTTAATACATATTTTCCCTCATGATTTTTCATAGAAAATAAACCTGAAAAAACAATGGTCAGAATGAACGTGTACAAAGTGCACCACATGGGACCAACACTTGGTGGGAGTAAGAATGCGGCAGTTGCCCCAGTTCCATCCCCAGGAAAACCCAGGAAAGGCAGGTCTAAAATTCTGCACCGGTGATTAAGCATTCCTGATGACAACGAATGCTGCACATCCATCATGATACGAGCAGTAACAGAAAATGCTCATTTCCGCTCTTTACCGATTTAGCACAATGACTAATTTTAACCTGGTGAACAGTGCTGCACTGAGCAATTCCCATAACAAGAGAAAATAACTGGAAATCCAGTTTTCCACTGCACCGATATGCCTAAGCTGATGCAGCACTGCCATCAGTTCCATGCTCTCGTACATGAGACGCTATTTCTCTCTTATTTCACATCCCTTTTCACAGGCAAGTCATTAAGAGAAAAATCAGCCAGTGCCTCAGAGACACGATAATTAGCTCAGCTCTAAAAGAGACGGATAATTTCTGCGACTAAAGAATGCAGCAAGGCACTTGCTGAAACTCAGTGGGAGCAGACTTCAATTTATCAAAAGTTTAAAAATTTGTGTTAGCGAAAAAGGGAGTAACACTTGAATAGAGTCTGTTAGAGCCAGCAGTGGTGTGCAGGTTCCTTCCGACTGCAAGGACATGGCTTCACAGGCATTTCTTTAAAAGGTCACTTACACAACCTCCCCTGCAGCTGCCCCATCAGGGTGCCTCTCCTGCAACGGGACAAGAAGAACCAGAGCACGCTGCCTGACCTGCAGACTGACTGATTGCTTGGTCTCATTTTCAATACACATTTCTGAGCAATAGTGTAGCTGGGCTTTAGTTTTGGTTTAATCAGGATGAATGCTAAGATAGAGAGAATAACTTTTTTTCTTGAAAAAATAAAAAGGAAATCATGCACATTCTTTTAATTCCATTTTTTCCTGAAAAAAATAAAAAGGAAATAATGCACCTTCTTTTAATTCCATCTTTCTAATAATGCTACAAGTAACAAAATCTTTAGTGGAATACGCTTGATTAGCCTATTCATGAACACAGTTCAGATTCTTCCGAAAAAAGGTCAAATTCCAAATTGCACAAAAATAATCCAATTCCTGCAGGGAAAAAAAGACAAAATATGAACAATCAAATAAAAGCCTAATTCTATTTTGAAGTACATCACCTTTCATCACGGATCATTTAGACATCTGAGTATGCTCCAGACAAGTACTCAACAAAACCAGTAATGAACACGTGGCAAAAGTACAAAACTCCTTTACGCTACTGACAGACACTTTCATATAAGTATTAACACTGGCATAAAATATCTAGGCGCTGTTTCATTTCATTTTGAAAATACCGTATAGAAAACAATGCTCATCATTGCATCCACAGGATTGTACAAAGCTGCTGCTTCATTCAACAAATCTTTGAACTGTTTCAATATGAAAATTTCAATTTTTCAAATTGCTCAAAAATCATTGCAGAAAATTTCTAAGCACTCAAACTGAAGCACAACCAAATACTTGATACATTTTTGCAGTTATTTATAAAATAAGTTAATTACATAAGTAGTCTCAAAATAACACAATGGGATTCAACTTCATTTTGGACATTTGGAAAGCAGTGTCATACTTTATTTAAAATAAACCCATGTAAAAACAAAGTTTAAATGAAAATGGTACCTGAAAAATAAATTATTTAATATAAAACAAATCAATAACTTAAAAACACACTAAATATACAAAATGTTTAACCATATACTGTACAGTATGGAAAACAATTGATAAAACCTTCTGTCCCACAAACAGATTGATTTATAAACAAAAGATTACATAAGTTAAGGGAAATTAAATCAATAAAAAGACTAGAAGTACAGTATTATTCAAAATTACTGGTGAAATAAAGGTTTGTCCCAACTTCTGTTTTAAATATCTCATTTTCTTCTCAATGACCAAGTGAAAAAGTTCAGTTGTACCACTGAAAAGTTGCTCCAAAATGTTAAAAAATAAGGAACAATAGTATGAGAACAAAGATTCTAAAACATGAACACAGTAGCAAGTTTTCAAGGTTTCAGGTGGCAAGTTCTACTATTATTGATTTTCCATCATTATCAACAAAAAGAATTCAAGTGCTGAAAATTCCACTCAACAGAAAAATATTTCTAGTCCAACCTTAGTAAATGTTTTCCCAAGCATGATATATAACAAATAACCGCAGCAAGACTGAAGAACACAATACGAGGTTTTCAAGTCAAACTCACTCGCGGGGTGTTGTGTTTTGCTTTAGACTGAGAGATCGTAAAGGCTTCAACTGGTTTTTTTTAAGTCATGCAGAAGGAGAAAGCAACACTTCAAAGTTTTGTTTAGTTTTACTACATAGGACTACTACCAAAAAAGCAATCACAAAAATGATGCTGTACCTGATTAATCTAAGAGTAAACATTTTTAGGAATGAACTGCGACTTTCCGTTCTGCCGGCTGTGTCACGGAGAAGTCACACAACACCCAGGTACCGCCTCCTACAAGCAAGAGGGAGGTAACCGCGACCCTTTTTATGAGCTCCGCGTTTTTAAAATGAATAAGCAGAAAACCACTATGGTATAATAAACACAGAAAATCAAAGCTAGCCTTCTGATCTTCTGTTGTGCTGAGTATCCAACACTGAGAAGTGTAGAGCTACATGAGAGGAACTTGCCTATGGCACAGAAAGACTCTTCTGCTTCCAAATATCGAGATTAAAGTACCTAGGGTGACAAATTCATCTCTTGGAAAAAGAAAAAAAAAACACTAAGGGAGCTCAAAGGGAGATGTGTTTTCTTATGCTAACGTGAATTTGGTCCCTTCGCTCTAAAGCTATTCTTAGGAGCCTAAAAGTAGAAATGTTACAGTAAGGTGCTTCACCGATAGTGTTACAGAGGACAACTCTCCTCGTTGTGGAAGTCAAAACCACGGTACCTTATGGCAGAGGTAGTATTAGGACAAATTGCTGTGTTTGACTTTTGTGATTGAACCATGAGATGACCGTCAGCAGTTCACAAAAAGCTGCACGTTAAAAAACCTCCCATAAACTCTAACGTTTTGCAGGTAGATATAAGCAGAGGACCTACTTTCAATAATCAGTTTGTTTTATTATAAGACCTGTTTATTTTGTTAAAAAAGTTAATGTAGGGACATGCTCCAAATTTCTTTTTAAAAGCACATACATAACTATAAACCATCCAAAAAATAACTTTAGTTACTACCTTTTAGAATACACAAAAAAAAATCCCTCCGGAGAGATCTGAAGAATCTCTACTTTATTGACCCTGCCCAGAGCATCAAAGCAACATAAAATCATAATAAATGTTTAAGGACCTTAGGGACTACTCATTTCCAAAAATTAACATTCAAAATAATGGCTCACCATTACAGTTATTTCATCATTTTGGTTTTAACTGCTGAACATTCTTCCTATAGATGTAGCTATGCCACTCTTAAAAAATATTTTTAATTGTTTTGTATAAACAACATCACTACAACATTCAATGCCCCTACAAAAATAGGTGTCCTCTCCATACTGACACCCTTTGGTCATCTGGACAAACGCAAGTGACCACAAGCTGACCAACTCATACTCACTGCAGTGAGAAATTTATCCTACTGGAGAGACTTGTGCAGCTCTGAATTTCCAGTGCTTCGCATGCTATCACGATACGGATGTACTGAAAAACCATCACCAACCAAAGGGAAGGAAAAAGATGTGTGGACACGCACCGCCCTGGGGCCGCTGTTCTGGACAGTGGTGTTTCCCGACTTCTCCTTCCACCCTAAAGGATGGATCCTCAAGTCCTCTCAGAGCCAGATCTAGAGCAGAAGCAGAGGGACTGGCACGAGCTCGGCCCCGGAGGCAAGGTTAAGGGCATGGGCTCGGTTCCCCTCCCTCTGCACAGAGGAGCAGAGCACAGCAGCTCAAGTAAATCAAACTTTATGATGATGCAGCTTGAAGAACAAAATAAATTCAGTAGTTCAGTACACAGACACCGTCCAAAATGGAATCACAAGGGAACTAAACACACTAAGCTGCTTGGATCCTGCTCAGGTTTATAGCTTTTCTGATGTTGCCACCTCCTCATCTGAAGGAATGGTACTTGGCTCTGCCAGCTTATACGAAGTTCAGCAACGTTAGAGTTTCCTTTTCTGTATTTACTGAGACATATCCCTATCAGCCAATGGTTAACAGGAGGTTCAAACTGTGATTAGGCTTGTGGCTAGCTTTCTGCACAGGGGTCAATTCCATTCATAGAAGAAATCTGGGAAGCAAATTTAAGTTATGAGCAGGAATAAAAACTTATTAATAAACCAACAGACTGGAAAAGACCGAGTCTAAATAAAGTCTTCAAGGAATTTTAATTTTGACAAAACTCAAGTTTTTTTACATACTAAGAAAATCTGATTATTTTAAGGTTTTTTTGGGGTTTTTTTTTTTGTTGTTGTTTTTTTTTTTATTCTGTACAACACAACTAAAGCCCAGAACATCTTCAGAGAAGTCTGGAGGTGGCCTTCAACCAATAACCAGGACAGGTTTGATCTTAGCTAAGCATTGTCTCATTTCAGAGTGAAACTCCACCGTCTTGCAAAGAATGAAGACTGCTCATGTGCAATTTTGGATGCAGTCCCATAACAAGCTCCTTTAGCAGACATGCCTTGGCCTGGGAAGAGCCTTCTTGGAGTGCCAGATATTTGAAAAAAGCGGAGAAAAGGATAGGTACCAAGTAAGGGCAGCAGAGCCTCCCTTTCAAAAGAAATACCAAGATAAAACAAACTGATTTAAAAGCTAAAAGTGACAAAGCAATGATTAAAATAATACCAGACATTCAATAGCTGGTAAAATTTCCTGAAAAAGATAATTGGCTTAACATCTCAAGTCCTGACGGCTGATCACATCCTGACATATGATCCTGCCCTTGCACAGTAAGCCTTTTATTGTCGCAGAAGCCAAGGCTCAAAGGTGACGGATCTGCAGACTGCCTTCGGAAGATGGCTCAGGGCCAGGGAAGGGAGAACCCCGGTGACTCACCCCCCGAAAAAGCTGCAGAAGCAAAGGCCAGTTTCTGCTGAAGCACTAAGCATTCACATGCAAACAAGTTCTCTCTTTGTGAAAGCAAAGAGTTTTGGACACAAAGCAAACAGGTCCATTTGAAAATAGAGCGCAGCTGAAGCCTGGCACCAGTACGACTGCTCTTGCCCTTTGTATTCCCAACTGGCAGATCTTCAGCTCTGAGGCTAGCCACCTTGACCTAAGGAGATCAATGGAAAAGCCTTCTCTTCCCTTTTCCTCTTTAAACACAGGCAGATAAACTTCTTGTTTTATTATTTGTCTGTCTGATCAAATAAGGGTGAAAAGGAAATGGTGTCACCTAAACTGCAGGGTGCCAAAAGCCACCCTGATCCCTTCAGCAATGCTGGCACAGAACCCCCTGCCCTGACCCCCGAGGCATTTTCATTCTCTTTGACAGCTCCACACAAGACCCTGCAGCAGCAGCACGGCCATGGCTGTGTTCTCATCAGGAATTACACCTGGTCCTTCAGAAGCAGGTACCTGGGGGTTTCCTGCAACGCTTAAATCTATTCTGAAGGACCCCATAACACTCCCATCACAGCTATTCCTTGCAGCACACCTCCCATATGGACCGATACACCTAGGTCTTTAAAATCTGATCAGCCCATCCTAATCCAGCAAGACGTTCTAGTATTCTCTACTTTACCGAGCCTACTGCACCTCATGAGAAACGCCAGAGACCTCTGGGTTGAGACAGGACTTCGGTTTTACAAAGATCTTGTAAGCGCTGGCTGAGACAGAAGTGTCACCTGAAAGAGAGGTCTACATTTCAACAAATTAAAGGATGAAAAAGCGGAACACATCTCCAGTTTTTCTAAACCTCCTGAGGAATAAGTGGCCAAAACCTCTTGAAACAGGTATGTTCAAGGGAGACCTTCAAAGGAGGGTATGCTGGATGAGGCGGCAAGGAAACCAGCTGCTCCTACCTTTTGGGTAGAAAACCTGCTGGCAAATTACTTGTTAATTTAGTTTCCACTTCCGTAAACTTCCTTTTGGTCTTTACCAGTTGGATGCATGCACTGTTGTTTAGGTCCAAAAGTATCAAGAATACATACACAATTTTTTCTTGACTTCAGATATTTATGACAAGTATTTATTGACTGTTGGAATAGTGCAGATCAAGCACTTCTTCTGGTATCAGCTCTTGGTATTTTAGCAGAATTATTTTTTTTTCCTTTTTTCCTGGCTCAGGCAGCAGTGCTGTGCCTATATACATTGCCTGGCAACTATTTTCAGAGCAACTATCACAGGAAGGTGGGATCAGATGTTCCTAAAGGAGATGTTTTCATACTACGACTGAAACAATATCCTGCATTAAGCAAAGAACGAGAGATGGAAAAATAGGGAAGCACTCAGATGACAGTGATGCCATAAAGCCACCAAAAAAAGTTTTAAAAAAAGCGACAGCTGGTGAGCTCCCAGCAGTATGCTGCCAATCCAGCTGCAATGGCCGGCATGCTTGCAATGATTACTCATGCAAAGTGTTGGCAGTCTGAACCCCCATCTAAATTGTGTGATGAAACAGCAACTCCCATTTGATTTGAAAATTAATCTTACCTGAAAAAAGGCAAGAGAGAATGATAGGAAATTGGAAACGATTGCAGACACACTCCAGCGGAGCAGGATAGCATCAGGTTAAGAGGTGACAGGACACAGCAAGAGGACTTCTCTATACTACGTAATTTTAACTTTGGAGAAATCCCCTGAATGCTTCTGAATCTCTCCTTGTACACAGAAAAAAGTATTCATTGATGTGATGAACGAATGACAACAAATTGGTGGAAACATCTGGAATAGACACTGGAACAGGCAGCTGGAAAGCACACTTTGGGGGCTGAGTTGGTGGGTTGCTCTGTGACAGCCACCATTTTCCAGCCCACCGTGCTTCTCCAAAGATGGCAGAGTGAGCAGGGCTGGCAGGAAAGGCAATGCCGAACGTATTAACAGCAAAAACCCCACTTACATTCACTGCACACAAGCTCAAAACCAGTGGGAGGCTGCTCCCTGTGCCACGGCCTGTCTGTAAGGCTTTAAGTATGCCATGGGCAGGTCCAGAAATACCAGCAACAGCATTTCCTAGACAGTGCTGATGGCAATTAACGGAGAGGGGCAGCTAGCTCAGGCGCTCTTTAGCGGCAGCGGGCAGAGATGCTGATGCAGATTTCCTTGGGCTGCGCAAGACTGGATTCCCTATTGCAGAAAGAGGAGAAACACAGCTAGCTCAGGCGCTCTTTAGCGGCAGCAGGCAGAGATGCTGATGCAGATTTCCTCGGGCTGCACAAGACTGGATTTCCTATTGCAGAAAGAGGAGAAACGATTGCGAACACATGGGCAGCTAGGGATGGAGCGGTACAAACAGGCGGCATGGAATGGCCTCTGGAATTTGAAAATAATCTTTGGGACCGGTAGAGGTTCACGCAAAAAAAGGAGACACTGCAATAAAACTGCCGCTGACCCCATTTGCACATTTGCTCTACCTTCTGGCAACTGAACAAAACCACTGGAGCCGAAAGTCGCCCAGGCTGAGTCTCTAGTCGCGCACGTTATCCTTACACAACCCTTACCAGATAGGGCAATCCTTTCCAGGTTTCCTACCAAAGAACACCTGCAGGGGTTATGTCAGTCTGTGGCACATAGTTCCTATGTGACAGATTCACTGGAGTGCTCTTGTTGCACAACCCTTTTTCTTCTACTCATCTGTCAAAGGAGTCACTTAAAACTCTTGAAGAGGAACTAGAGTTCTTTAAAACACTCTTTGAAAGCTGGACACTTTGTGCAATACTTAGCAAAAAAATAACAGAAAATAAAAAACAAAACAAAATTTGAGCAAAACAAAATCAAATTTAATGTTCTTAAATGCAAAAGTAAAAACAAACAAAAAACACAAAAAAGCAAAAGAAAATTAACAGAAACAGAACAACTCAAAGTTTCAAGGCAGTCTGCAGAAAACTTGGGGGATTAATCTTTAAATCTACAAATCAAAGGGGTTTTCTGTTAATATCTAACTTGTAAGTAGTAAGTACTTTTCTGCTGAGTGTTCAATAAGTAAAGCTAGTTGTCAAAACAAAATCCTATTAAAATAGAAAGATCTAGCACTCATTAGAAGGGATGCGAGAAATACAATGCTCAAATGTTTATAACTGTTTTTTCTTTACAAAATAGAACTACCAAAGGAATTCAAACTATAATGATCTTTGAAAGTAAGTATCTTGCTGCATTATAATGTACCAGTAAGTAGTGCACCATGCATTAAATATTTGGACAGAAGAGATTCAGTTTGATAAAGTAGCAACATATATTCACACTCTCTTTTTGGAGTTTCATTTTGACTCTGAAATCTTCCCGGAGTTTCTTTGAAACTCTTTGGTCCATTCCTATTAGAAAGTGGGCTTTAAAAGTAATGTCTCTAAAACCTTTCAATTTGACAGCTTGGCCACTGCTCAGAGTGCAACTTACCTCATCAATGGTGTTAAAAGTTATGCTGGCATGCTACTACTTACAAGACCTTGACTTTAAAAAGCCTAATCCTCAACTACATACGTAGCAATGAATATTAATTGATCAAACAATTTACTGTCAACTAAAACATTAGTATTTCTCAACTTTTCTTCCATACTACCGAGTCAGGGGTAGAGAAGGTCAGGGGAACAGGTAAGAAAAACAACAACATAAAAAACAAGAAAATTAATGAATTCAGCCCGATATTTTTCAGAAATTCCAGTTTTTGCAGACAACATTCAATGGAACAAATGTTAGTCTCATAAGTGAAAGCATGCTTCAATTTTACCACCATCCAGAGGGTCTAGTTAATGCAATCTACTTAAGATTTCAGGGGATTTTTAACATGTTTTAAATGAAATAACTTAAAGGAACTTAAAATTGGTCTAACATTGTGGGATTTCAAACATTTGAACATGTCAGTTGCATCCCAGAATATAAAACCTTTTTCACTTCTCATTTAGACTAAGACAAACACTTGTGAAAATTGGCGCAAAATGAGTTTTACACTAACAAAAATGTTTCAACTTCTGTCACTCAATTATCTATTCCATACAAAAAGCACGAGCAAGTTATTTGTGGGACTTGTTGGTTTTGAAGGAAACCTGTAAGATTTTGTCCCCCAGGCGGTAGCCATTAAGACTTGCTATGGCCATTGCTGCTTCTTCATAGTTTGTCATGGTCACAAAACCAAAACCTTTGCACTTGTTGGTGTTGAAATCTCGAATAACTTTCACATTGGTAACCGCACCAAAGGGGCCAAACATCTGCCAGAGGATTCCCTCATCAGCATCTTGACCAAGGTTGTAGATGAAGATACACCAGCCAGAAGATGCATTTCCTGGAACATTTACACCAGAAAGCCCACTCATGTGATCTACACCCATAGGAGAGAACCTAGCAAATAAAAAGCACAATATTTCATGTAAAAGTTCAATTCAATTAAGCAAATTAACTTGAATGGGAAGCAACTGAGAATGAATATTTTCTACATGGACATCAAAACTGCCAGAAAGAAATGTTTCCCCATTTAAATTGACAATCAAATTGACAGCTGCCAGGAAAAAAAAAAGTTAAGTAATCCAACTACTTCATCAATAGGGAACTATCCCTAGAAATAGGCAGGCAACAAACAGTTGCAAGGGAAGATTACGTGATCACCTTCCCAGGGGACCCGGATCAATGTTTGAAACCCAGCTAGGCTGGTGAGTGCTCCGTGGCATCAGTGCAGAATTGCTCGAGTGCGGGTGACAGGCAACATCCTCCCAGAGGCCCCACTTGCTTCAAGCCACCCTCAGGCATCTCCCACTTATTCCCCTTAAGGGGTTTACATCCCATAGCCTCCTTCTCTTGCCTCTAAAAATAGCACGTTGGGAACTCTAAGTCAAACTCTGGGTTTTGCTGGGGCAGGGGAGCAAAGAGGTTTTTGGTTTTAGGAGTAGAGATTGTGTGCATTAATCTAAAAATTTTTTTTTTTTTTTGGACCAGAACAAAACCTACTCCCTTTTCCACCATAAGGCAGCAGTGCAGGCAGAACACTCCCAATACCAGCAGGCTACTAAAAAAGCCAGAGTCATGCATACTCGCAGCTATTAGGCAGCTACGGAAGCGTTAACACTTCCTCAGTCAATTCTCAGTAGCTGGGATGTATTTCTAGCTACAGAATTTAAATCTCAGGTTTTTATTCCTTAATACCGGTTATGCAGATATTCTAATTGCAGTAGCTTTCAAACATCAAAATAGCAAACCACATTTAAGTACACAGTTTTACAATTTCAGTACGCATGTATTGTTTTCTTCTTATTAATTTTACACCACCTTTTTACTAGGAAAACTTATCTGACTTTACTGAACTACTCTTACTAAACCCTGCCTCTGGCATAGTACCGCAGCAGTATTTATGCATAACAAAAAGCAAAAAACCTTCCCTTTTTATGTCTTGTTTTGTATTATTTTCTTTTCTCCTGTAACCCACATCTCTAATTCCCCTTCATCCTACTTCTGGTCTTCATCCTAGAAATTCCAAGCTTCAGAATATTTTAATGCAATATTACGGTTGCACAGCTAAGCACTCAAAAGTCAGGAAATGTGAAAGTTAAGGTTCAAAACTCAATTTCATCCCTTGTGCTTATGTATTATTTAAAAATGTGAGGTCATGTGATTGTAGAAATATAATTATACTATACCAGGGGTTCCCAAACTGTGGTGTACCACTGGTGATATGCAAACCACTTAAAAGCGGTACACGTGCTGCTCTCTGCCAAGAACATGGCGGTGGCAGTTCCTGATTCTCTGCTGACCTGGAGAAAACAGGGAATGGATGGATGTCTGGGCAGCAAACACTGCGTTAAGTGCCAACACTTCCCCACTGACTTTTTTCTTGCCTTCCATACAGATAGGAGCTGCTGCTGTCCTTCTATGGAAGGAAGGGCTCAAGACAATGTGTATCGGAAGGAAGGGCAGCAGAGCTGCTGCAGCACAGGCGCACACCCAGGGAAGCCAGCTCACGTTTGGTGGGGCACCTTGGCTGATGCACTCATACAAGAGAACCCAGCCACTGCCTCCCCTGCCCCAGGCTCTCCGGTGCTCAAACAGAGCTCATTTCCTTGGACACCTGAGCTATCAGACCCTCCTGTACCCAGAGCAGGGGAAGTCTCGGTGGTACAGACCCCCTCCCCTCCGTCACAGCCTGGCTGCTGCCCACTGCCTGGGGTCAGGGAGCTGGCGTGGCTCAGCCCAGCTGGCTGCCCGACACTGGCATCCCTACAGCACAGTGCGGACACGCCTCAGCTCAGGCTGCACGTACTCACTGCCACTGCCACTGATGGCCAGCCCCAAGCAAATCCAAGTTTGGGAATCCTTGCACTATAGTAAAATTGAAAAAGCAGTTAAGAGTATCAGAATGTGAATGAGACGCGCTACTCCACATGATGTGCTGATAATGTGACATATCTATTTATTTTGCTTTTATATAAAAAATGTTCCTGTGTTTGCATGCTTTATATGCTTACTTTTTCTGACACATACACCTTCAGCTCTGTAGCTTCTTTCCATCTGAGTAATGATCTGGTAGGATATATTTATTGTAATATCTGGAAAGTTCTCATCTCAACAGATCACCAGTCTTGGGTTCCTGCTCACATGTATGGGGAGCAGAAAGTCACTAAGCTCAGAATTGCATGACGTTGGTTCCAGCAGTCAGTGTGGCTCTGAACCTGCTCACCTTTGGGTTGGGCTCTGCCCACAAGCCCAGAACACAAGCACATCAAGGATTGGAAACACTTGTAGAAGAGCAGCTGGGGGTTGAACACAGGAAGACAAATCTAAATGCATACTACAGGCAAAATAATGTAAGATAGCAAGTACCTCTGTTCTTTGATGCACTAATGCTCAGATTCTCCTCTCTTCCTGTGTAGACTCACAAAAACATTACAGGCTTATTAAAAAAAACAAAACAACCAAACACAACAGGGTAAAAACACCTCTAAAAGACTTGAGAAGTCATTTCAAAAAAACCACCGCAGGAGATACCACCTCACACACGATATCCCTCTTACCCAGATCTAACATGATTCTAAAGCGAAGCTACACTTTGCAAGTTCACATGAAAAAGAAACCTTTCACAAAAGTTTCTGGTTGGCTAAAGAGCAACCATCCAAAAAAAAAATATCACAAGAGGGACAGGAAACGTGGTAGAGGATGAGACCTATGTGGAAGGCTGAATTTACATTTAGACCTGGAAGCATCACACAGGATCACACATCTGGCAGGAGTGAGAGCACTCACGATGAGCAGCGCGGGCTCCTACTGCAGTTCAGCTGATCTGATAAACCTCTGTGCTTACCCTGGACTGAAGGCCTGCGCAAGAGGGACACAAGGTATCTTGGTTAGCTGGGGATAACAGCCTGGATGCAGCCAGGCACAGAGGAGCTGACACCTAACACCTCTTTGTCCTACAGGAAAAGATTTTTTTTGACCACACATATTCAAGATGACTCTTAGGAAGTCATACTTAAGGATGTTTAAAAGACTGCCTGATGTGGGCAAACAACACTGAAGCCCACAGAGAGCCAAGATGCTTCAGAGAAAATGTTTTTTAAATTCCATTAATATCGTAATTTGAACAATCTCCATATTATCATACTTACTGCTGGCGTCCTCATTTTTGTTACATTTATTTTTAGACTGTCTCCTCCACATTGCCTTTTCAATCCTCCCCAAGCATCTCTAGATTATGTTATCTACGGATGGCTCTTTTCAGTCATGCTAACCTCAAAACTCCAACGTCTTGTGACATTAAGTACCACCACAGTATATTTTCAATTGTAATCTTTTTCACTTTATAAGCCTCTCATTTAAATGAACAATCTTTTGCTCTACGGCTATGAGACAGACTGCTTAATTTAACAGATTCTGGGATTATTTGAACACACTAAAGGACATATCTTGGAAACAACACTCCTAAATGAAAAAAAAAAAATTTTCACTTCTGTGAAAGGCATATAAATTAGTTTTGCTGAATTCTTTTCGCTGCAATCTGAGAACAGCCACCTGCACAATGCTAATAAGCAGCAATATTATATTTAAGATCAGCCTATGTTGCCTTCACACGTGAGCTTGGCATCTTTTTATTTCTGAAGTTCCACAAAGAGCAGGAGTTCAACTACAATGATATTGGTCACGTTCACTAGTTTTCCCCACAAGCAACTTTTTCTCCTACACCCTGACACAGATAGGAATGACCTACTGTGTACAAAACGAGTCTTGATGAGAATTCAGTGATACAGGCTTTAAGCCTGAAATAACGGGGTGTTAAGTCAAACAGCCACACATCAGAGAGCAGCAGCAACCAAAATAAGGGGTTTCAGTACCACGTTCTTCTAGAACTTTGAAGGAATGTTACTCTGGCTGAAAAGTCTTCTCCTGTGGCATTCTCAGCACAGACAACTTGCATCCAAATTACAAATTGGCTTAGAAGTCTAAAACTTCAACAATTTAGCTGGAGTGAAACAAAAGAGACGCATGGGAGCTGCCCAAGCAACAACGCCAGTGACAGGGTTAAACACTCTGGAGCCTTCTCGCACTTCCCCTTGATCAAAGGATTATCAAGAAATAACAACTCCCCTTCAGGCGTTTTGGACCTAACTCATAGATTCTGACACCAACAGAAGCATGCCTGTTGAACTAACTCCAACCCTGAACAGGTCTGAAAGCAAAACCACCTGAACTGGGAATATTTTTGAGATTTGAAAGAACATTCTTCTAGCGTAAATCTCCGGTGAACTGTAAAAGCAGGGCTTTGGCCAGTCCTCTCAAGCTTTAGGAGCTAAACTCCTTAATTTCAGCAGAGTTGAACACCTAAAGAGCTGCTATTCTGTTGATGTAAACAAATCTTACACTCAAAAGAACCCCCTGCGCCAGATGTTGCATCTGTCCTCCCAACGCAATCCCATGCTGCAGCGTCATTCCTTCTGCAGGGAAACAGTGCTTGGGGCCGTGTCTCGGCATTAGCAGCCACCCAGCACTCCAGAGGGACAAGGCATTAAGAGCAGTTCCTGATGCGAGCCACATACACCACAGGAACTACAAAGGATTACCAGGACACTAAATGAAGGGTCTGAGCATTATCTGTAGGAAATTAATAATTACAAGTTAGAGACACTAGAGGCTTAACCCTGGATTTACAGCGTTATGATGGAACGAGATGAAGTGTAATCAAAATGCCAGTTTGAGTATTTGACCTCTATGTAGCAGAGACCACAACTGTAATTTACACAGACTGGGAGCTCTTTGGAAGCAGCTTATCCTTTCATCATGTTTTGTTCACTACACAAAACAAGACTCAGTCCAAGGTAAGGTTCCTGAGCTTTACCACAGTATGAATATTTATATCTCACTACGTTCAACATCCTTTAAGAAAGGCTGACTAGAAAAGCTTGCAGTTAGCACCAAAGGTGGGAAGAAAAATGAGAAGGGCGCAGGATGGTGCATGTGTTGTGCAAGGATGCACATGTGATGGAGGGAAGGAAGGGTCAGAGTTCTTGCAAGTCTGTGACGAGACATGGAGAGAGATGGACAGTTCTTGCCTTCAAGTCAACTGGTGAATCTTCCCTCCACAGCGTGTTTGTAACAGCCTGGCTCAACCCAGAATTCCTCTATTACTACACCTCTGCCAGTCTGTAGTACCTAGAAATCTTCAGCTCTTTCTCCATCAGGAAATCTATAACTAGGACCAGAAGTTGGCCAAGATGTGTTCACAAGCGAGCACTGGGGACAGACAACTTGAGTGGACATAGTTACCACGGAAGCAGGAATTGAACAGAAAGAGACAAAAGATTTTCTGTTATCCCTACTTGTGAACGCTCACACGTGTAGAAACATGGGAAATACACACAAATAACATTAATGCTACTCTTAATGGTACAATAAAAGAACAATGAACAAGCTGGTCACTAAAATCTAGTTTCACCTGCAACTATTAACATAAATACATTAATAAGTGTTACTATTACTCAGTGATCATTACAGAAACAAATTAAAGTTATTTCATATCTTGATTACGGATGTGAATACTATTTGTACTGCTTATTCTGATGCATCCTAATTCTGGTCATAAATTTTAAGGGGAAGAATGATGACTAAAATGTCCATTGATATTCAGAACAAAAACATAAAACAAGCCTCAAGGTTTTACTAGGACTGGGCCACACTGAAGCCCCGGCTGATGCAAAAGGCAGATGTATACGTTTAACAGTTCACCTAACTGCCAACAATGTAGAATTTAATTCCTTGGTGTGGCTTAGAAGGTTTGGGTGCAGAGATCTGGATGAGTGCTTCAGGGAAATGAAATCTTGTTTGAGGAGTTTCCTGCACTAAACTTGCCTGGGCTACAGTTGAAGAGAACTGGAGAATGAGCGAGGTTGGCTCCGGAAATCCTCTAGGAAACCTCCCTGCTCGGAACAGGGGCACCTCGAGCAGGTGGCTCAGGCCCATTCCAGCATCTCCAAGGATGGACATTCTCCAGTCTCTTTGAGCAACCTGTTCCATCACCATTAGTGTAAAACAACAGATGACTATACAGAACTAACTCTCGCTGGAGACAGACTACACCTAGCTGTTCTTAAAATGCTAAACTGCAGCATTACGGAAAGGTCACAGCAATACTGGAACAGCAGCACTGCAAAGGCTGTTTGAGTTTTTAGTCCAGTTTTACTGAGCTAATTACATACCTCAGAGGAGAGGGAAAAAAAAAGTAAATTCTCAACAGGGAAATGCTACTCTCAGAAACTCTCATGAACACGTCTCATAACAAAGCTGATTACTTAGCTGCAAGACAGTAAATAAAACACACTTCCCAGAGCACAGTCCAACTATTAACACCCTCCTTTAAGCAACTAAGGCAACTCAAATCCAAGCAATTCACATTCAAAGCAACTACAGCAACTCCCAAAGGCAAAATACATAATATCTTCCCCAGGCCTGGAAACAGAACATGTTGCAATTACTCAATCTTACTGAACTTATGAGAACTCAAGGAAAGACAGACCACTGCACAGCTCAAGATGCAGGCAGAAATCCCACAGAATCCCTTAATCAGAAATAAGGCTCTCCTATTTTCCTATCACACCTCCCTGCTGGAACCAATGGTTCAGAGCTTTAATTAAGTTGCCAAATCACATGTGCATTCAGATACATGGACTACAGAATGGGGATCTGTTGAGACAGGCATCTACCAATATCCATGGGGAACCTGTCGCTGGCTGTCAGCTCGCTATCTGCTCAACTGCAGAAAGAGACACTGTGGTGTATGTACCTTTACATAATTAACTTAAATATCAATTTTACAAGTTAAGATTTGACTTTAATCATATTTTAATTCAACAATGTATTTACATCACACTGCAGGACATAGTGCACTATGTATTCATTCACACCCGCTGCAATGAAGATATCCCTGCACAGCTGCAGGGAGGCAGCTTCCCACCTGGACACGGGAACAGCAGTACAGCCTTAAACGCATTATTCCTCCTAACCTACCTGAATCTTTGCGCCTGGTGATGTACTGGCCCTCCAAACCGTCTAGCTGGTGAATGACACAGCTGCGATAACAGTGCCACATTTTTGTTCTGGTTAGGATTGGCTGCAAACTTCACTGTAATGGGTTCGGAGGAACCTGGGGGTTTGTGACCATTGAAATTTGTAATTGCCTCTTCTGCTTCTGACCTTTTGTCAAACCGGATAAATGCGACCCCTCTGGACAAACCTTTTAACCAAACCAATAAAAAAAAAAAAAAAAAAATTGAAGTTCAGGATAAACTCAAAATAACTTTGAAAGCAAAAAACCAAAAAAGTTAAATATTTCTAAGGTCACAGCTTTCAAGTTCTCTACATGTACTAAAGTTTCTTCAGCAGCTAGAGGATAAAGTACAAAATCAAGAAACAAAAGACAAATAAATTAACACATTCATTTCAGCTATAAGAACCACAGTGACTAAAACACTTTAAAAAAATCCAGTGTGGTAGAATTCCATAAAATCCATCACAAATTGACATTTCCATTGACCAAAAAAACCCTCCCAATATTTTAAATTAATTTTTTTAAAAAAAATCAATGCAAGTGGGTTAGAAACAAAAGCCCTTAGCTGTGATTACTGTATCAATAAAAAAGCATCTGCAAACACTAAATTGACACATATTTTTCCAAATGTTTTCAGTTTTCCACACTGAAACTACACTCTGGTTCATAAATGAGGGCATGAAGCTCTAACTCTAACAAAGTAGTTTAACTTAATGAAGAAATAAACATAATGAAGAAATCACAATTTCATCTATGTCATGTCATTTCTAGCTGTCACATACTGTATTTTTGATTAATTAAAATCTGACTAAGAATTACCTCTTGGTAACCGGACTGAAACAATCACACTGCTGTTAAACATTTGCAGCTTTTTTTTTTTCTCCTGCTTCCAGCCCCCCGCCCCTGGATGCTGCTGTCCTAATGGAGGCAGCGGTCACACCTTAGGAGATCGCTCCCTTTCCCCACCAGCCCCATCTGTGACTTGACCAGAGCCTGGAAGTATTGTTTATCACAGTGAAGGTAAAAGGGTACATTTGGGTTAAATTTCATTCCCAAGCAGATATTCTAGCTAGACTAATCCTAGGACTTCACTAACTGTCCCAGGAAGGGCCACAGCAAACACTCCCACACTACACCCACACCGGGCAACCTTCAGAGACAGTTTAGAAAGCTGTTGAAGCTTATCATAAATGCCAAAGTTGTTTATAACAATTGAACACTATCTCCTGTCTTTCACAGAAGGAAACGCAGCATGACAAAACCCCGGGCATGCGGCAAAAGGGGATGAAAACCCTGCAGCTACCCAGGGAACAGCCTCCAGGAAGGGCGCCTTCATTCAAAGCACGAGGAGAACTCGCGTAAGTAACAACTCATCTGGCTCACTGCGTGTTGTTAAGTGTGCCAAGTCACACAGAGAAAGCCTATTTCCTACATCACTGCACTTTTTGAAGAAGAGACCTGCAGGACAACAGCAGGAGATGGCCAGCACCACGCCAAGGGTGCAGCTGGAGCTCCTGCAGCGATCTGGAAAGGAGTCAACCTGGGAAGAGGTGATTCTGGCTTTGATTCTTGCTGGTTACTTCCAAAACAGGAGGCTGGACCAGATCGGCTCACCAACTTAGAGCCGATGGCACTACACGCTCCAACACCACTGGGATTAGGCTCTCTGTGCCGGGAGGAAGCACGTGCCCCACACTGTGAAGGCACAACAGCAGCATCGCCCAGGAGGCAGCAGGGACGAGCCCAGAGCACAACATACTGCTGCTGCTCCTCCGCTCCCGCACCCTTCACCTCAGCGCTTCTCACTTCATCTGTCTTATTCATTTACAAATATAAATACTGTAGAAAGCTTGTTTTTAAACAGTTTAATTCTCCAAAGCTAGAGAACCACCTCTGCCGAGAGGGTAGGTCTAAAGGCACATTTTATCCTAACTGGGACTAGATGGAGATATGAAACGCGGGTCTGAAAGCCAAGGCCCAGCTGCGCTCTGGAAGGGAAAGGAAACCTAGGCTATGCATGCCTTAAACTTCATAAAGTAAATATACATTCTCCAAACAATATGTTATTAAGGTTATTTGAAAGCAAGCAGCATATTCTGAGCTGACACTGAATTAGACAGCACCATGCCTCAGTACACTCAATGAAAACTATATTATTCCTGGAGAGATTTTAGCCGTATGACTCCTGTCACCTCATTTTACAGCTCTGTCAAAGACAGAAGTTGGCTGTCTAGAGTCCACGGGCAGCCAGAGAGGGATGAGTACTTTGGACACCTGGTATTTATAAGTTTTCGGTGCTCTACAAGTCTTTTCCCTGCTTCTACCTGTAGCTGTCACCTAGATAACGAGCTCTAGAGACAGAAGCATACAGGTATCACAGCTGGACAAAATGAATCCTTCCTCTAGGAAAGGAGGGACAGGACTCTCCTCGCTCACCACGGGAGTGTCTGCGATGTCACTATCCAGATCCCATCTAGGCACCCCAGACTTCTCTTGTGCACAATTGCATTTACAGTACGGTCTGACCAAACTGAAACACTTCAAAAAGCAGATTCCTACCCAAGGAGCTAGTTCTGATGGAGACAATTAACACTGCAGGCTTTAGCATTTACTCAGATTACTCCCACCCAAAGCTGCTGATGGCCTACGCTAAACTACAGCAGGTTCCTCACAGGTGATGACAGTTGCTGTGTAACTGCTGTGTGTAAATGTACAAACTACTGGATATGAACGTCAAATGTGGAATTGCTAGAATTAGATTATCTTCTATTCTAATATAGAACATGCATAATCAATGAAAAAAACATAGTTGTAACTGTTCTCTCCAAATTCATACATACCATACAGGCTACTGGAAAAAAAAGACAACACAGAACACCTAATGTTACAGGATAAGCCATACTCTTCAGCTGTACAGTCTGAAATAACTAGGCAAGAAAAACTCTGAAAACACATTGTAACACAGAGTCAGAATTAGCATTATAAAGGAAATCCTTAACTTTGGTCTCTCCTGAGCTGAGTGCTTAACTAAGCAACTGCTCTTTTTTTCTTTTTAATAAACAAAATAAATTCAGAAAATCCCAGAGGGTAGTACTAAGTGCATTAAGTTCATTTTTTTGGTTAGTAGTAACCACACAGGACTGTAAGTCACCTTGAATGTTTGAAAATATGAGAAAATTGTGTGAGTGACTTCCAAGTTGGCATAAAAGACAAAACACATTATTGTTTTGCTTTTTGGTAACTATGGCCTGGAATTTACCTGTGGGTAATAGTTGCATTTGTGTGAAGTAAAGACACTGTCTGCACTCAGATTACAAACGTTGCCCAGAGGCACTCTGCACTACAGTAATATGAAGTGTCATAGCAAGAGAGTGGCAAATCAGCAGCTCAGCCTGGTAAAACTGACAATCAGAGCATAAAATACCATACGAAGTTTAGACTAGAAGCTAGCAAAGGAGGCAGCGTAAGTCATTCTGTGTTTTTAAAGATCATTGGCAAAGGATATCCCATTAAAATTGTATCAGGGGTTGACACCAGACATCCTGGTTAGTTTGTGAAAGTCTAATTTAGTTTAGGAACTACCAGTGTCTGAAAAACGTTGAACACTACAGTTTTAGGAAGCGAATGCAACAGAACTCACCTGTAGTTTGATCCACAAGCACACGCGAGTTGATGATGCGTCCAAAACGTGAAAACATATCTTCTACATCTTTTTGTGTCATTGACCTTGGTAGTCCACTAATATATAAATTTGCATCCTTGATAACTTCAGAACTTGGACGAGCATAGGAAACCTTTAAAAAGAAAAAAAAAAAGTTCAAGGTGTAAACAGGAAAGAGTAATGTATTTTGTCATGACTCACTTTCATTTATTCCCCACTAAACAATGCAGGCATTTTCTACTGGAGTTCAAAAAAACGAAACAGGGAGAAGACAGGAGAAAACTGCCAGAACAAAAAGAGAAAAGTCATGTCGCTATGTAACTCCACTCATTCTGGGCTACCCAACAGATAAAGAATATAGTGGCACTGCTATAAAGAGACAGCAGTAGACTAACACCGATGCTTTCAACGTATTTGCTATGTTGAAGAACCCGTCTGAAGTTCAGACTCGGATATTTGGCCTGTCAGTAACCACAGATCACACCAAGAACTCGTGCTGTTGGTATATTTTTTAAAGCCACATGAAAAGATTTTACCAGCTGAAGCAGAGTTTTCTATCTTAACATCTGCTACCAGAGACAGTTACAAGTATCACCTAAGCAGGTGGGATTTCCAGTACTAGCTGTTACTTTGGAAAAGGAGGGCACGTGTATTAACACAAGTTAAAATAGAGATCATCAAGAACCTGAGATGTACGTGAGTTGAAAAGCCTGGCAACAATTTGTAATGATCCCACCTGCTGCTGTAAAAATGGTGGGAATGAAAAAAAACACACCAAACCAAACCGGAATCTTTGAATATAAAGCTGTTATAAAACCCAAGAGGCTGACCAGCCCACTCACTACTCTTGTCCCAGATTCTACCTTTCTTGCAGTTGGAGAGCACACGACCCTTACCACCAGAATGAAGTTTATCCGAATGCCATTCTCACAGAAGATGGAAAAAATCCAGACATCCTACCTTGATAGTTTTTGACTGAAGTCTGAGGCCATTCAGTGTGTTTATTGCTCTTTCAGCGTCTTTTGCAGTAACGTAGTTCACAAAGCCATAGCCCAAGCTGTGTCCTACATGGAAGAACATTGTCTTTAAATTAATCCTAACAAAAGAAAGTTATCATCATCAAAATTAAAGGAAATGCAAACGAGGAAAAGTGAACTCAACATAACCATAATCCACACAGCAAATATTGAAATAAGTCAAAGCAGCTTCTCAAGGCTGGCATGGGTCAGATGAAGCGACTCAAAGCTCATTTACCTGCCACTTGGGACATCCCTCTGTGTGTCAGACAGCTGCAGATCATCCATCAACAGTAAGAAACTCAAGACTGAAATACCGACTTTGAACAGCCTTGTAAACTTAACGGGTGTGGAACAAAGGCAAGAATTTAACAAAGTTTTTAAGTACAAACTCTTGTAGATAAAGAGCAGAAAGTGAGAAAATGTCAATGGACTAACTGCTAGGTAAGAAATCACCAGGCTACTCATTTCTGTGGAGCTATTCCCCCTGGAGACAAGAGGAAAAAAGAAATTTTCAATCCTTCATACATTTGTATAGCTAATGAGTAGTAAGATTCCCAAGCACATGATGAAACTGAAGAGTGAGAAATTCTCTTTAAGTCAGACAATTCACGTACTTTCTGTAAGTTTACTCTTAACTCTTACAAAAAGAATGAGAATAATACAAATCTTTAAAACACTTAAGGCAGACAATATTTATTTGGATACTTATTTGTTCTGCTTCTATCTCCAACCTCCACAAATGCTACTATTTTTAACATGACTTACTACGATCATTTCAGGTTGCAGTGTCCCAACAATTCGAGGCTCTTGTCACCGTAGACCTGAAAATAACTAAAATACTTTCAAGACTGTCCCAGTGCAATAAAACAACTCCCATTCAATAAAACAAATACCTTTTTCAGACAACTTCTGCTTGTCTCATCCAAATCTATGTGATTTTCTAGAGCAAACTTTAAGCATGTGTAGCAGAATGTGCTGTTTTACTTTAACAACATACTATTTTTAAGTCATTAAGCTCCATCATTAGGCTTGAGAACACTAGAAGACACAGCTCATCATTCTAGTAGGGGATTCTCTTCTGAAACACAGCCCTTTTTAAACCACACTGCATGGCTCCGCAACAGTCTTAGCTGGCAAGGAAGTTTTCGTACGCTTTCCAGATAGTTTAACACACCAAATATATCCCCCCCCCCCCCCAAAAAAAAAAAAAGTGAAATAGTGATTATCCTAGCACAAAATGCCAGAGAACCTGAAGAAAAGGGCTGTAACAGACACTGTTAACTCCAGCTGCTGAATAAAGAATCAGTCTGCTGGATGAATTGAGACCTACGAGTCCAAAAGGCACCAGGGATGGAAGGAAGCTGCAAATAACCCCCAGTGCTATTACTAACAGCATACCAGACAGACGGACTGCAGAACAACTGCAACAGGACAAGTCCCTGGCATGTTCCTCTGCCTTTGCTTTGTTGTGAAACGTAACAGACCAGTAACTCATCTAAACCCAAATCCTGTCATGGCCTGTTTCCTAATACACTCCTTGTATAAACAGTCCCAGTTAATTTTTACTGTCTGCTAAAGCTCCTAAAGAATCCAGATCCCCTTTGTGTTCAACCCTCCTCCAGGAGCAACATCCCGTTCTCTCCCCGACTCCGTGTTCACACACATCCGCCAGCACAGCTTCACCAGATGCTTCTGCACAACTGTAACGGCAAACCACTCTGATAGCCAAGCGGGATGTCAGCAAGCTTCACGTTAACAGATTTCTGTTCCAGGCACGCTGATTAAAAGCATGTTCCACAAACTCCCTCCAGTGCTCTCCTTTCCTAAATGCAGGTCTTCATTCTTCACATCCACTTGCTCCTGTGCTCAGTCCCTGAGCTTACACCCTGACCCTTCCAAGGGTCTGTTCCCCACAGTGCACCCAAGCAGTGACCACGTCCATGTGGCCTTCTTTACTGTTTTTGTCTGAGAAAAGTTCTGCACCCTTTCAACTTCTAATTTTATACCGGTTCCTCAATGACTATTCCCTATCGAAGAGTTTGAATGCCCCAGGAAAAGAGAGAGCAGGGACATAATGGAAAATTATAGCCCTGTTGACTTTTACCTGCCACTAGATAAGAAAATATCAATTACCTACCTTTCTCTACAAAAAAACAGAATATAGACCTTGCCTCTTGTCTGTACCTACCATCTTTAAACTACATTAGTGGAACATGACTTTGCAGACCTTAAGCGCTAAAAAAAACAGCCCATACAAAACGGACAGCATATTAACTTATCTTGCTCTAAATACTTAATACCATCAGTCTCTCCTGCTGTTCAGTCCCTCGTTTCATCTCTGAACAGACCAGCACATCGAACACACGACAGGCCCAGGGCTCCAGGACGCATGTTCCACCGTTCCTCTGACTGATCGCTCTTCAGGAATGCTCTCTGCTTCACTATTTTATTCCATATTCCCTCCTCCTGAACAGTACAAACTACCTTCTTCTTCAGCATGCCAGAAAATATCCAAGGAATTGGCATTTATGCAGCATTATGATTTATGTCAAGTGTTTATCCCAGGCATGGAGACAAGTTATTCGCTTTATCACGAGAGCCTGCCAGAAACCCATCATGCAAAAAGAAGGCAGTACTGTAACAGGTTTCAAACTATTTTAGTGGATAGTAATTAAAAAAAAACTTTTACGAAAACTTCTTAAAAGTCTGAGTATATATAAACACAAATGTATTCAAGAAAGAAAGATGAAGAAAATAAACAAGCAGGTCCTTATCTAGATGAATAATTAACAAAGTGACCATAAAACCTAGTTTTAAGCAAACTACTATACTTCTTCAGCAGAAAGAATCCAGTTTTGTTTCCATGATAAAAAGCCTGTTCATGAAAGAGGGCACTCATTTTCTTTCCGTGCATCACTTGGTTTTCTGTCCATGTCCTTGCATCCTTTCCCAGCTCCCTGAGCCACACTGCTTCAGTTACCGGCTTCTTCCTTATTCCCCTCCCACCACTGACAACTCCAGTTTCACCAGCGAGTCCAATATGAAACCAGAGCTAGTGCTGATCTTCCACTTCATGACAGAGCAGCTGCCCCCTCTGAAAGCAAGCACAGATTCTCCTCATCCTATACTTCTCAAAAAACCCGAAATTTAAACCTCGGTATACAGGCATTTTAGTTTAGAATTTGTTTTCTGAACTGGGAAACTGTTTTGAAATTTGATTTTAAAAGCCCAAGTAAGTAACAGAGAAAGATGGAACAGATCACCCAAACATCATTCAGGGGAGGATGTGGCATCTTGGAGAGGCAGTTGGGCCTGGGTTTTTTGTTTGTTCAGCTTTAAAAAAAATGAGCTGTGAGTGATAACCAGTTAGCACAAATACATATGAATGCATCAAGAAGTACCACGTCCAAATACCAGACAGCAATGTGCTGAAAAAGCAGAACTCAAAGCAGCGACTCTGCAGTCTCAGAAGACAAGAACAGATTCAAAGTGCTCAGATGTGCCTTGTGGGGGCTTTCTTCAGCACAGTCACACTATTGTACAGCTGCGGATACAGAATCACATCAAGCCTGAGAAAAACGCAAGCACCCTCGCCTCAAACTTCCAAAAAATGGGTTACACCAATGCCAGACTGCAGCAAGGTAGGACTGGCACAGCAGGTGAGCAAGAGGCTATATTCTAACCTCCTGAGACGAATTAACGCTATGCATACAGCATCTTTTGTTTCCTAACATCCTAATGCCCAGGAAAACAAGCAGATGTGTCAGCAGAGCAGCTTGGCTAAGCGGGGAGCTGATGGCAGAGCTCCAGTGCAAACAGGCAGCGTACAGGAGATGGAAGAAGCAACAGCCTACAAAAGGAAGAATTTAGAAACACTGTCCACTCAGTCTCAGGAAAGCCAGAGCTCAACTTCAGTTGAGACTTGAAAGGAATGCAAACAAACAAAAAATAATATCAAGGGTAACAAGAAAAGCTTCTACTGCTGTCTCAGCAGTACAAGGCTGGAAAAGGAAAGCATGGGACAGCTGCTGAAACGGGTGTGTGATTTGGTGAGCGTGGTACATGATGCCTTCTTTGCCTCGCTCTGTTAGGCACTTAGGGAAGAGCTCAAGGAGAAGGACCAGTGGATGAAGATCAAGTCAAGGACTGATGGGTTGAGAGCCCCTGACAAGTCCATGAGATGAGATGGGCTCTTTCTAAGGGTGCTGTGACACCAGGCTCATGTCCTTGCCAAAACTTCTCTCTATCATCACTGAATGGTCATGGAAACTGGAAGAGGTCCCCAACAACTGCAGGAAGGCAAATGCCACATCCATCTTCAAAAACAGACAAAAAAACCGCAACCAACAACACCCCCCACACTCGGCATGTATGCCTGCAACAACCAGAGCTTTTTGCAGGGATCTACCCTGGGACCTGATGTTTAACTTTTTATCCATGACCTGGAGGAGGTGATGGAAGTACACTCTCACCAAGACTGGAGATGATCCCAGGTTGGAAGGAACCCATCAATACCCTGGAGGGCAGGGCTGACACCTAGAGGGACCCAAACACGTGAGAAGAATGGGCCAACAGGCACCTTGCATTTGTCTGTGTTGCATTTTGTAAAGTCCTGACCCTGGCAACACCGCAGACTGGGCACCTACTGGCTGGCGAGCTGCTCTGTGGACAAGGACCTGGGAATCCCAGTCTAGAGCACAGCGAGCAGGCGGCAGCAGTGCCCTGGGTTAACAGTGTCCTGCACTGTCATAGCAGAAGTTTAGTCAGAACACAGAAGGAGGAGATCATCCCCCTTTACTCAAAGCTCACTAGAACACTGCATCCAATTTTTTACATCCTCTAATAGAGGAAAGACATTGATAAACTGGAGTAAGCTCAGCAAAGGGCCGCCAAGGCGCTCAGGGGACTGGAGCTTGTGGATGTTTACAAGACCATGCAGGATAAAGTCCTGAGTAACCTGGCCTGACCTCGCAGCTGACTCTGTTCTGAGCAGAAGGCTGGGCTACTGTTCCTTAAAACTGCACCACGCACCCATCCCAAATGACAGCACGAGGAAATCACTCTGTTAGCCTGAGCCTCCTCCAGTTCCACAGAAAAAGATTTTTTGTATAAAACAGCTTATATGCACACTTCATCTCAGCAGAGATGTAACAGAACTAAATACTAATGAAAGGCTTCCAGAAGGCAAAGAATCCCACCTTTTCTTCTCCCTCACAATATTTTCTCCCATTCATGGAACCATTTCTAAACTTTGAGTTTATTTCTAGTGTAGTCCTTAAACTAAAGCCTGGAATTACCAGAACTGCTTCATGGCTAGGAAGAGAGAGACTGACAATTTTCAATGCACTAGTTATTCTATCACACATTTTTGGAAGCATTCACTCTCAGTCTATTTTTAATTGAATGAAAACTAATTTCTGTAGGTTTCCACTAGTTTTCTTCTGTCAATCTTTTGTCCACTGCTCTCAGGAGATGCTGGTTTCTAGATCCTCCTGATGTCCTTCGGCCCAATGTGAAATCTGCTCCCCATCATAACTTTTAACCGCTTTGTCACTTTAGTACTCCAAATGCCAACCTGACATGTTCTACACGCACTGCTTGGCTCGATGCTGGAAACAAGCATTTGCTATTTGTTACCCCCTTGGCAGTTTGTTTTCATACTATAAAGTGCCCTTACCAAAAAAGAAAAGAAAGCAGCTTCTTGAAGGATTTTTGTCAAAACATATTTCTGGATGTGAACAAACATCTCAAGTATTTAATCACCAATCTTCAAAACTAACAGAAGGGCAGGATTCTGCATTACAAGCCTATGCTGATCAAACCCTATAATCACAACACAGAAGTGATTCTATTTATTGCTAGGCTGCCACATCACTCACAGTGTATTTTTGAGACTACAGGAAACACCCCCTACACTCATCTGATGCATCTCAGATACTCTGAGAACACATGAATCTGAAGCTAAAACCCACAGCCTGAACCAAAACTTTTCTCCTGAGCCAGTCCCCAGGTACCCAGTCCTCCATTCCTCAGCAATGTCCCCACACCTGGCTTCACCTGTGACACTGAGAAGTCACTTTGCTTCTCTGAATCACCCCCATTCTTTCCCACTTGTACCATGGTGACCACAGCAAGTCCCAGAAAACTCAAAAACATGCTGCTCAAGAGAGGACTATGTGCCATAGGTTTAGTACAGGTACTGAAGTACCACATTAATCTTAAAAATTTCACTTCGCCCAAAAAAATATTCTACAGTCTTTTACACTGATTTTGGAAAATGGAAGAGTTGTTTGGTTGTGGGTTTTTCGTTTTTTTTTTTTTTTTTTTCTGCATAACTTCTTGAAGCTACAACTAATCATTCTGACTTATTTTTTACAGTTCTGCTTCATCTCCAGCTTAGTCATAAATGCTGTCCACAACCATCATTAGTCATGGGCTGAGGCCAATTGTCTGAGGTTCAATAAAGCCAAGTGCCGGGTCCTGCACTGTGGTCACAACAACCCCCTGCAACGCCCCCGGCTCGGGGGAGAGGGGCTGGAAAGCTGCCCAGCAGAGAGGGACCTGGGGGTGCTGGGCAACAGCCGGCTGAACAGGAGCCAGCAGTGTGCCCAGGTGGCCAAGAAGGCCAACGGCATCCTGGCCTGTATCAGCAATGGTGTGGCCAGCAGGAGCAGGGCAGGGATTGTGCCCCTGGACTCAGCACTGGTGAGGCCGCACCTCGAATCCTGGGGTCAGTTTTGGGCCCCTCACCACAAGGAGGACATTGAGAGGCTGAAGCAGGTCCAGAGAAGGGCAGCGAAGCTGGGGAAGGGTCTGGAGCACAGGGCTGACAAGGAGCGGCTGAGGGACCTGGGGGGGGTTCAGTGTGGAGAAGAGGAGGCTGAGAGGAGACCTCATCACTCTCTACAGCTGCCTGAAAGGAGGGGGCAGTGAGGGGGGTGCTGGGCTCTGCTCTAAAGGAACAAGTGATGGGACAAGAGGAAACGGCCTCAAGTTGCGCCAGGGGAGGTTTAGGCTGGATATCAGCAATAGAGTGCTGAGGCATTGGAACAGGCTGCCCAGGGCAGTGGTGGAGTCACCATCCCTGGAGGGGGGCAAGAACCGTGTGGATGTGGTGCTTCGGGACATGGGTTAGTGGGTTGGGTGGGGTTGGGTTGAGGGTTGGACTTGATGATCCTTGAGGTCTTTGCCAACCTTAATGATTCTACAATTCTATGCAAACACCAGGAGAGCGCTGCAGAAATTCCACAAAATCATGTTCGTCTCAGGCTAGGGGCAAAGCTCAGCCTAGCTGGACAGCCTGGTCTTGTGCCCACCCCCGTAAGACACCCGGGAGGCACTGTGCCACTGTGAGGCTGGATTAGCAGGATCAACACTGTACCAGAAATCACTGCCCCATGCCCCACTCACACTTCAAGCACACCCTTTAGCATACAAACCCAAAAGCTTAGGTTTATATTTAAGCATTTCCACAATATTTGTCCTTTAAATGCTTCCATGGCCAGTGTCAATGCAACAGCTCAGCACCTTTCTTCCACAGTAACCGAATTCAGCATTATTAGTTTCTATGACTAAGACAAAGATTGCTATCTGAGCCAATTCCTGCTTAAGACTTAAAAACAGCCACGTATTACTGAAAAGACTTTTAATTGCAACAGAAAGGAACTAGAAAGGAAATAAAGAAAATAACACCTAGTTTTACTGATACAGAATGTGTCCCCACTGCTTCATTTGGCCAGGACACAAACCACTTTCTCTTCCAGGGGTAAACAATGAATAGTCTCATTTACAGAAGTTTAAGGGCAAAATCACATCTAACAGGTTTGGAAAGCCTGACCTTCAAACAACTCAGGAAAATATCACAAATTACAAATAAAGTGGCCTCTCTTCCATTTGCAAAATAAATGGGATTTGCCTTGAAACAAAGACGACTACAAGCAATTCAAACAGAAACTTCTTCAGAAAAAAAGTCAAAAGCTACAAAGTTAATTTGACCCTAAGTCTGCTCTTTACCCCGGCTCAGAGAGACAGCTTCCAGGGTTCTCACAATCTCCACAATATTTTAAATTGACCATATGCAGTAAGAGCGACAGCTTTAAATCCTGGAAACAAAAGTTTTCCTATTTTTAGTAACTAATTTCATTTAACAAAGACCTTCCACATACTTATTTCTATATGTTCTCCATCATTTTTCCTTTCTCTCATTTCCAGAACATTGTTCTATTGAGATTTAATTTAAGTTGCTCCAGGGCTCTTTTTCCAGATGAACTGCCAGCATCCTAGATGCTGTGAAGTGAAAAGGATTTGTAAAGTGAACACAGAAAAAAACAGGCCCAAAATTGTGCATGAATACCACAGGCTGACTTCTTTGAGGCAGTCTTTGGGAGGAAAATGCCTTGCCCACTCACTGTCAAATCTTTTTTTTTTTTTTTAAACTTTAGGACAGATTTTGTTAATCTGTGGTTGGAACAAAAACCTGACTATTCAAGGCACTGAAGGCTGAAAAATCCACTCCCCCCACCTCCTTTGGAAGACACTTCAGCTTTCAAATAATGATGCTTTTTTAGCTGCAAACACTACAATGCAAAACCACAGCAAGCATTCCGAGACAACACGATCGTAGGTTAAGCTGAACCAAACTGTTATTCTGCAGAAGAGGATGCAAGTATCCTAAGGTTATGTGCAACAATAACTCCCGCTTAAAACATGTTGAGAAATATTGGAGTACAACTGAAGATTTTGCTATACAGCTCATTTTTATGGCTTGATGAGGGAAAAGAAAGGCAAACGACGTGAAAATGTCAGCTTTGGTAAAACAGAGTATGTCGTGCAACGTGTTGGCCTTTTTTACTTTATGGGCCTATGCATCACAAGGAGGGATGTCCATAAGGAGGCATGAATATATTTAACCCTCTCAATGTCTCTATCTAGAGTAAAAGGATACCCACAACCCTAAAACAGTAGGAAGTCACCTTCAGTTACACTAGCCCTTCCTTAAAGCTTTCAGAGACCACTGCCACACTCCCTCTGAACAGCAGCACAGCCACCTGCTGTACCAGCCACTCCGGAGTTTGCCATCAGCTCCGGCATGCCAAGGGTGCAATCTGTCCCATCATCCAGGCCATGAACTAAAATTTTAAACAGAATTGGCCCCAATATTAAACCTTTGGGGACTTCACCAGTGACTGGTCTTCAGCTGGGCTTTGTGCTGCTCATCAGCAGCCTCAGAGATTGGTTTGCAACGCAACCACACGTCCCTCGCTTGCTGACACAGATCCTCCTGCAGGGCACAGCTCTGGTGGCAGTCAGAACCTGGCTCTCCACCCAGCCTAGGTGAGAGGCCCCAGGCGCTCCCTGCAGAACTGCACCCTCTTTTTCGGTCCAGGTAGCTCTTTTTCGGTCACAGTGTTACAGGGACAGCTGGAGACCATGCAGCACGTCACCACCATTCTTGAGTGCATACAGGCTGATGGCAGCACAGCCCATGTCCCTGTCTGCACTGCTGGGCCTGTCTGCAGTGCCCTGGGAGCTGTGCTCTAGGCTTGACTGCTATATAGGCCTGGCCTAAGAAAGTGTTAAGCAGGTGCTTAACCCTCCCTAACCAGTGGTCAGCTGGAACAAAAGCTCCCATGTCCCGTTGATCAAGTACACTTGACAGAGGACAGATCTCAGAGCTCGGTGCTAGAAGCCAAGGTCTCCTACAACCGTCTGTAGCGGCAACAGCAAGCGCTCCAGTTCCTCACAGGGGTCCCAGAAGTCTGTTGACAATCCCAGAAGCTCCCAGAACATTCAGAAACAGAGCCCAGAAACTGCTGCACCAGCTGCTGCTTCTGCTAGCTGTGCTCTGAACCCACTTAAAGAGCCCAAGCAACCTTTATATTAAGTATACTCCCATACCCTTGCTAGAACTCAGTTATTACCTTTGAGGTAGTTCGTATGGCCAACCTTCTGATAAAGGAAATGAAGTGAAGCTGGCAAAGCTAAGGGGTGTTACATTTTCAGTATTTGGCTAATTTGTCTGTAAACCATTTGCACTTTTCATTAAGTTAACAATTGTTGCTAGGCATTCTTGAACACACAAAATCCGTGACTAATGATGCATTCCAGTTACACAGTTAACAGCAAAACTGCTTAAGCAATTTCATGGTTGTTTTTCACGCAAAAGGAAACAACTTCAGCCAAAGAGAATACTTAAATACCTTCCACAAAACAAGAACACTTCAGAATTCTGTTTCTAGACTGGAGTCCACTACACTAGTGAAATGAATAGGGAGTTACCCTGTCATGTGAGCTGGGGAGCTACTTACCGCCTGGCAGCACTGGAAAGCCATGCGATAAAATCTTCCTTCCCTTTTGGCTTTAAAAGCTTACAAGGACCCAGCCATTCATTTCTTTTTTAGATGCATAATTTCTGTGAGAGTCTTCCAGAGAAGACATCATGAAAAGGAAAAGACAGGGAAAAGGTGATGATGCATACGGTTCCTGAGGAACTCCACCTCCCTCAAAGTGATATCTTTTTGGTCCCGTAAGCAGCATGCCACGTGCACACCTGCAGTGCGAGTGAGCCATGATGGTATTTTTTGAGATGGAACTCCAGATTTCTGCACACAACCTTAACAAGTGACCCCAAAATGTCCATTTTGCTCCACATTTTTCAGCAGCAGTGGAGCAATGGCTTTGTCCCTGATAGTTGCTGATCAAGGAGTTCAACCTTAGCAAGGCTCCATCAGAACTCAAACTTACATAAGCAAATAAAGACAACGAAGAGGAAGCCCACTCCCTCCTTTCAGTGTCTGCGTAGAGATGGCTGTATTTTGGTAGCTGAAAGGTACCAACAGAGCCTTTGGCACAGTCTGAAGGATCACGTCTTAGATTCCCTGGAGTAGAAAGTCCTGAGTATTTTGTCAGAAGTATTACAGGGACAACCCATTCCCTGCTCAAGCAGTGCAGATGGTGTGAGGGCGGGAAGAAGAACCCTCAAGAAGTTGCATGCCTCCCTAACAAAATCAACTGCCATCAGACAAAGCACTTCTACAGAGGGGTGCACACAACAAGTTTGTCACCAGGTACTAAGAGCAGGGCCATGGGCTTCACACCAGTCTGATACCCTAAACACATGTAAAAAGTTTAATCAACTGCCATCAGACAAAGCACTTCTACAGAGGGGTGCACACAACAAGTTTGTCACCAGGTACTAAGAGCAGGGCCATGGGCTTCATGAGCAATGAACAGATCCCACAGCAGTCTGATACCCTAAACACATGTACAAAGTTTAACTCAACCTTTCAAGAGCTTTAGGACAGTCAGGTTTGAAAGTACCAACGCTTCAGCAGGGTAAGGGGAAGACAGAGAAACTAAATACAACTTGTGCTCATGGCAGACTTTCAGCTTTAGCATTTGGTCCAGAAGGACTGAAGTCTGCATACACCTGCACAAACAGGAGACTAAAGATGACCAGGTTGTATAAAATTTACAGCTATTGATTAGAAGCATCCTCATTGTGCACAGACATCCTGACACAACGAGCCATCCGCATCTGTGCTGCGAGAAACTCACCAAAACTAGACTGGCACAAAAGCCTGGACTTCTGCATTAGCAGATGCTGAAGGAGGAGAAACGCTTCAAAAACATTCACCTGTGGGAGGAGTCCAGCACAGCAGACTGGCTGGAAACCCAGACCCCAGAATCTGGATGTCCCAGCAAAGTCAAGCACCTCCAGTGCAAACTGTGGCACAGGACAGATTTGTTCTGTTGGATCATCCATTGTAGCCAGTGGCTCCAAGAGGACGCTGAGCACTGTGCACACTGCTGGGTAGGAAATCAGTACAAAGCAAAAGTTTGCCACTGTTGCATCTGAAGTCAGTGTTGTATGGCTCCACTCTAATCGGTGCAGACTAATCAGACAAACCACAGCAAGAAGGGGAGAATTTCATCAATTGAGTTGGGTCAAAGGCTACTCACAAGCCTCGGCGATTACCACAAAAGGCCAAGAGATGCAACACTGAAAAGTCACATCTCAGACTTGACCTTGTGCCGTACTATATTGGGAAGTGACCTTCTAATGTCCCCCCAGAGCTCAAAGCCCTGACACATGGCTAGTGCTACTCTTAGGACTGTCAGATGACAGAAAGAACAATATCCAAGTTCTCTTACCAAATCCTTAATGTCCAAAACACACTCGCCATCAATACAAGTCCAGTGAGCAACAGAGTGCCAATCCAATATTGCCACTGACCCAAGTACTGATTCATTCATCACGAGTTCAGCAAAGCCATGGCTGGAAGAGCTCAGGAACGCAATACACAAACTGGAGAATGAAGAGACCAGCACCCTGTCTTTCCAGTATGGTCAGGAAGAACTGAAGGAGCACTGCACCCTGGCTAATGCTCATCTACTGCGCACAAGCTTCTCTATCGTTACTGCAAAAAGGAGGAGAAGGGATCACGTCTCAAACAACAAAACAAATGCAGAGTCATACTTTTACCAACTGCTATAATCCACATGTACAGAAAGCAGAAAATTCACAGTAACAAATGCAAATTGACACTAGTGTTTGCTGCTACTTTCAACTTCCCATAATGGTCATCAACAACAAAAAAAGGATAAGTAGCCTAGCAGTTTCTAAGAGTTTCTCTCAATTTTATAAACACGATCTAATACATACAACATAAGATTGTTCAGTACCATGCTGTATTTGAAACTAAACACTACAACATATATACTTTGATCATAATGAAATACTTTGCTCGAACAAACCGAATCTTTGGCTTTCAAACCAATTCTTGAATCAAAGTATAAGTCTCCAGAAAGCTAAGGCTCATTCAATAAGTCATTAAAAACTGCATTCCAGGCAGAGGACATTTTCTGCCCTACATGTTTCATTAAGAGTATTAACTGGAAAAAATTACACATAGCAGTCATTGCTTTATGAAAAATAAGCATTATCAAACAAAATTATTTTAACTCTGCAAATACAGTCAATAAAGGCAATATCAAATACAAAATGCTTTGATATAACAGAATGTCACAAGCTGTGATACCACTGAAAAGAACTACATTGATCTAAAAAGTCTAATACCAACAGAAGGAGAGGTTACCTCCCTCCTGTCCAGGCCACTCAACCCCACTACATCTCACATTCCAATATTATGACTTATCTGACCTCACAGAAACCAAGGTCAGGGAGCTAAACAGGTTTTGCTGCAGCTCCAGTTTCCTGCTAGTCTGCTGTGGGGTCAGAAAAATGCAAGTGGTGGCACAAAGGAGAGCAGAGCTCTGCCACAAGTCTGTTCTCTTCAGGGGCAGCAAAACATCAGATCTGCTTAGAGAGGAGTTTCACAATACAGAACCCTTAATGCAAACACAAAGGGGCAGAAAGAAAGAGCAAAAGGAAGAAAAAAGTGGTACTTCTAGAAGGTTCCCAAAGAAGCCAAATCTTAGTTACTCATATTCCAAAACTATCAGTGAGCACAGAGAAGACTGGGAATTGCTCCTAACAGTGCTGCAAGCAAATGAAAAATTAGGTAGCAACAAAATTAAGTGGTCTGACAAATGTCAGAATTAAACACTTGCAATCACTTTAAAGAAAAGCAAGTCTTTTGTCCATGGGCATTCAAGGACTCTACGGAAAGCTAATAGGAATTTTACTTTTGATTTTTGAGAGGGCTGTTAAGAAAAACCTGAACCACGCAGGCATGTTTTGGACTTTAAACCACGCAGCACCATCAAGTTCCAAGTTAAAATTAACCAGACTTAACCTGAGTATTCATACTACAGGGAACAGTGTGAAATAGACTCTCAAACTGCAGGTAATGGTGTGTCTTGCTTCCCATTTAAAACAGCCTTACCTCCCGTGGAGACAATTTTGGGCTTATTTGAAAGTCTAAGGTGTGGATCAGCCATGACATCCGCTGAATGGCTTGCTATCAATAAACAAGTAGTCTTGGTTCCTTGCAAAAGTAGCCTCCAGAGCAACCCCTACTTCTAAGCATCTCAAACTGTATGACAGCATCTAGGCTGAATACTCATCTACCAAAACACTCAAAGAAATCAGTATTTTATGTAACTATTTCATTATGATTTTACATAAACATTCCGTATATACAGATTGACATAGATGGTTATCACACGAAACTTCATCTGAAAGAAACGAGGAAAACTAAAGGCATGGAAATTGGAGAAGCCATTCTGAACATGAATTGTTGAGTTTTTAATTACTTAGTTCTCATGCCTATTCTCAAGCATCTAAAGTACTAAAGTCCATCAAGATAGCACTCAAAGAATTCTCATGTGTTTCAGCAACTTTCATGCAGTTTTTAAAGATAGCGAAGTAGTTTCAGACCTGTTTCGTTATGGATTAGATAATGATCTAAGTCAGTATTGCAGGATTCTGAAATACAAGATTGAGCGTGTGCAGCAGAAAATTCCACAAGGCAATTGTCTGCAGGCTGAGAGCAAACAAGCATGCAGAGCTCATTAACACCACAATTACTTTTATTTACAGAAACAACAATCCTTTCCCACTAAATCTAAGATTCTGGGAATTCTGAAGAAGAATAACCAGAATTTGTAAATGAAGATTTTTAACAGTGCAAAGATTAAAACATCTTCAAAGAGCAGATAAAAAGCTCCTGCAACTAAACAGATATGGCTTACAGAACCAGTTGCTCTACCAGCGTTTGTTTGTTTTCAAGGAAACACTAAGTTTCACAAATTTGAACAATTCATTCCTCTCATTTTTTAAAGCTACTACTAGTAACAATCCCATTTAATCAACTTGCAAGTGAAATTCTGAAGAGTGACAAGGCCTGCAGCTCTTTCAGACACACACCATACCTTTATTTCACTGATCAAAAGTTTAGTTTGCATATTCAGCGCTCTGGTAGAGTCAAAAATGCTCAGACTGTAGAAAGAATAAAGCAGCTGAGGAATAAATCCAAACTAGCTTTAGACATGCCTATTCACGTTCAAATTTAGGAATTGTACTTCTTGGAATTCTTAAGCATACACAAAATAGTCACTAATTTAGCCTTAAGTATTCTATCTTCCTAAAACCTAATATCCAGCCTTAGCATCACTGCAGTTAGATGCATACTTCTCAATAGTTTGATTACACACACACAAATATTTTTTATTTCTCTATTAAATTGCATTCAGTTAAGTATTTGCTTGAGCAGTCTACCACAAAGTAAAAATTTCTTATAGACTATACCTGCAACTTTGTCCCGAATAAGTTTTGCAGATTCAACTTCGCCAATACTGCTAAATAGACTCCGTAACTCATCTTGCGTCATGTTCTGAGGGAGGTAGTTAACAATTAAATTTGTTCTACCAATATCATCCCTGCAATCTTCAGCCATGTGATCTTCATAACCATTAGACATTTTATAATAAATCTGCAAAGAGAAAAATCACAAATGAGTTCTAGACCTTTGCATTTCAACAAGCCAAACTTTCTCCACCTGAAATAAGTTTGAATGTTTATTTTTAAAAAACCGAAAACAAGCAACTGTTTCAACATCACATTTTCTTCCACTCACAAAATAAAACATTATTTGTTGAAAATTCCAGAACAATTCATTCTTTCAAACTGACAAGTATGGCATTTTACAAAACTATGTACCATTAAAGAGCTCTTAAGGAGGTTTGGGGTTTTTTTGTTAATAAAAAGCATCAAGATAGATTTTTGTACACATTCCTGTAAACACCCAAGTATTCACAACAGCCAAGTTAAAAATCAGGTTCCCCATGTCCAAGCACTTGACTAGTGAGAGTCAAAACAGACACCTTAATTCCAGCCTCATGCCCAGGACTCTGAAAAGACAGAAAGAGGAGCAGCAGCCAGATCTACTAGACCCAGTTCACTATTTCAGCTGGGGACTATTTATTTCCTAGAAGCTCCCTCCTTCACACATTGCCCTGTTACTGTTAAACGGTCGCCTTTGGGTGATGGCTTAACTGCACACACGAAGCAGATGGAACACAAACTTTGGTGCCTAGTGAGTATTTGATATTTTTGCACCTTCTTAAGAAAGCCTAGAGAAAACAACCAGAAATTCCATCACACAAAGATACTCTCTGCCTTTGTCAGCCACCAGCAGGGACTGAATCCTGACATTCAGATGCAGAGGACATCAACAAACTCCCACCAGACCCAAGCTGCTCGTCCTTCAAGGCCTGCCAGAAGAGTAGATTTTAAAGGGCCTTTACAACTGCTTTGAAATGGTCAAAACCAGGATAACACCATTCCTGCAACAGGAGAAAAATGAGGTCTAGCAGATTCAGGAAGCCTAGACTGGCACGTTCCTTCTGGAAACCACCACCACCAGGAAGCTCATTTCTTGTATGGTTCTAGACTCTGCTTCTCAAGTTCGTCACCGCAGATTTGTTCATCTCTCAGCCCCAGAGAGCTAGGCAGCTCTAGCTCCCAAACAAGTGTCCTTTAACAGCTCTTAAAACCAGCTGTGGAGCACACAGAATTAACAGAAAAACTGCTAAAAATCTGCAGTGAATTCACAGCCTCCCAATGCTCAGTCCAGCACTCCTCCTCCTAAATCATCACTATTTCTGCATTTAACACAGAAGCCAAACACTGGGGCCGCTCAGCACCACACCACATTTTACACCACAATTTGCACCACAAAGCTGCGATAACAGTTAAGTATGAATGTATTTCCAATTCAGACTCCACCAGTACGTGGTAGACAAACAAAAATAAGTAACACTTATTTTTGGATGAAATTAAGGTTAATCCGAGAGGACGGAGTTTTTTCTTTAATCCAGAATTCTCACTACAGGACTACCATCTGAAGTTTGGCTGCATACGGCTAAATCAGCAATGCCTGCTTGGCTAATAATCTCTTCTTGCTATAGCCAGTTTACCAACCCTGCAAATTCAGACTCACATAGCTGTATTTTCAGAATAGAAATACATGAATGCTTCACCTCATACAAGAGATCAGTCTGATGAAAAATTCAAGCACCAGAAATTTAGCAGCAGACTCTGTTCTGAAAGCTTAGTGTAAACCTTCCAAGTTCAGCACAAAATCTGCTTCTCGTTGAATCTCTCAGTGCCGCCACAGAAGAATTCATTACCAGAGGCTCAAAGGCGAACTTTGGGTTTACTTTAATGGAACTTCTGGCCAATACACTAATTTGGTCAAAGAAAAACATAAGATGCTGCACGTAAGCAACTACTGTTCAAATTCCTCCAGCTGCAGTTTGCTTGAGAGCTGAGCATATGATCTGCAGCAGGTATCACCAGCACAGTGCTCATCTTGCCTGAGGGGATAATCAATTCCAGCTCAATTAGAACAGTTTCAGGTACTATTGCTTCTCAGCCACCAGCAAAACATCAGAAGATGCAAAAGCTCCTAGCTCATCTCAACACAGAGTGAGCCAGCAAGACTTACAATACCACATAGTTAATACTCGCTACATTTGCCAATTTATTTTTGCATTAAGATGAGCCAGGAGCATCCAGATGACAACATATGCTTCTCACATAAGGTCATTTTGAGTTACAACCATTAAGACCACAAGACAACTACGGAGCATCAGCTTACAGGTTTTGGAGAAACCACAGACACCGCTGCCCTCTGTGCTAACGGCCTGAGCAGCAATGGTTCATGGCTTTATTTTATGGATCAGGATCTACAAAAGGATAACCCTTTATGGGGACTGCACCACTACTGACAACTATCAGTCAAATAACGGAGAAAGTCAGGAACAGTAGCTAGAAATCCTAAGTCTAGAAAGGGAACGCTGTCTGCAGGAAGGGTCTTTCAGCCCTTTCACCAGTAGCTATTGTTAAGTCATGTTTGTCATTTTATTTCCTATTTTCTTCTTGCAAAGGTCAGGTTTTTTTAAATGGCAGCAACAGAGTACACCACTTCAGAATAAACCATGACTAGACTTAGGTTAATTTGAGATTTAGCACAGTACAGATTTCAACTGAATCTCTTTTTCAATACGTGTTGAAACAATAGCAGCTGGCAGCTTATAGAAGGAGAGGTCTTGTTCCTCCTCACCCCCTGATCAGCCTTCCACTCGCCATTTCTGCGTTTCAAGTGTCAACACAAGCAAGCCCCAGCACCCATCCACCCACAGGATAACCAATTTGTACCATGGAAGCAACGGAAAGCTACACAAGAAGGGAAGCAGGTTTTGTTGGGTCAGCAGTTTTAATCTGCTTTCCTTGCAGGAAGATAAGCGCCAGAGCTAATGCCAGAGCATAGGAGAGCAAGAGGAGAAGCTGCAAAGCCAGAAGCAGGGGAAGAGACTCCCCTCAACAGATGATTTAAATCTGCCAGGTTGTCTCAGTTGTCCTGGGAAATGATGTCATTCCCTTCCAGCTCTGTCAGAACTGTCCGAGAACGACCTCCGAAAAGTTTCCTATTCTGCTGAACTTTCTTTGTTCAATACATCTGAGCTATAAAACCAGCCGACACATTTTCGGAATTGTTTTAATGGAAGGCAACTTTGCTTGCCTTTGTCCTGTATAAAATTCAAGCACAACACACCAATATTTTTATGAGTATGGAAGTTGTACAGTACAATTAGAATATTTAGTAAGCAAAGGAAGAAATGTTGATTTTTCCAGCTTTACAAGACAGAAGTACAAATTTCCTTCACTTTAACCAAATTTACAGTTAGGGTAGGGATACAAATCCTTCCTGCTGCCAAGATTCTTCTCCTGCTGACTTTAAGAAGTCGTTATACATTTTAACACTTTCCAAAACCAAAGACTTGGGGGAAGAAAAAAAAATTATTTTCCTTATCCTCCAAGGCATACCTCTTGCCCAAAAAGGAGGCACCACAGCTAGAAAGCAAGCACAGAAAACTCCCCAGCACACCACGATGGCAAGTTACCAGACTCACATCAAGCCAAACTGCCAGGAGTTCAGTAAGTGGCTATCAACTTTAAATCATTTTACCACAGCCTCTAATCTCGCTGTCTGCAAGACCTACCACCTGTATCTCCACACGATAAGCAAGATGTGCCTAGGGCACTATTGGGAAAGAAGCAATTAGGACTGTGAAGGAACTCTTCCATCTGCTCTTCTTCAGACATCAGAAAACAAATTCTAGGAAGCCCTTGCATAAAGGCCTGGCAAACATTTTCATGGATACCAGGAACAAAGCATGCAGAAGCGATGAAGGCAGAGTAGAGGAGTGGACTGCTGATGAAGAAGATGCTCCTTTCTTCCTAACCTTACACCAAGCACTTACACAACCTACTGCAAGACTAACACTCTCTGGCCACCCTGGAAGTTAGTGGGAAACCATTTCCTCCGCTGGTGGTGAACAGTTCTCATGCCAGTGAGAATAAAAACAGCCCCTGCAGAACTGTTAACCTTTGCAGAGTGAGAAGAATTCCAAAAAGAAAAGGCAGTATAAAATAGTCAATATGGATGAAATGAGAAATTCTAGATAAGGGACAAGCTTTTCATTCTGCTCTCACTGAAATATGTTGAGGGAATCTCCTGATCTTTCTTTACCAAAGAGGGAACAATCCAATTATATCAGTAAATATTCCAGACATGAGAACCAGGCTTAGCAACTAACCTGGATCTATAATTTCATTAACTGACGTTTGTCAATCCATGTTAACATAAATCAGAACTCTGAATGCACTCATTCTCAGGAGATAGGTCAAGGATGAAAAAAAGGTCTAACAGCTCCATTTGGGAAGGCTACCTGTAATGACACTCGTACTTTGCAACCTATCCAAAAAAGGCCTTGAATTCTATGTCCCAAAGAAAAGGAAATTTTAAGACCAAGTTCCTAAAATGAGAAATTTTTTTAACATAACCAAACCCTACAACAGCTTGTTTTAAAAGACAGCCTTCTTCTTCCTCGTGTAAGATGCCCTCAAACTTTCCAGGCCGAGAATGCACAGAGCAACCAATGGGAACCTTATGTACTGTGCCCAAACCTCCCATTAATTCTGGAGGTGCTCCAATTCACACAGCTCAACGCTTTACTACCTGCTTCAAAGATTGCTCATTCACCAACAGCCAGTCCTGAGCATACAAAGCTCTCCAAGGTATTTTTTTCAGAAACATTGCACTGCCCACGACAATCACCTTCTTACAAAGGTGCACAAGAGCCCAGAAGGTTTAAAAGAAAAATGACACAAATCATTCCGGCAACAGACCAGTAAAAGCTTTTTCCAAATGACACTCAGTATCTCCATCCAGAATTCTAGGATATAGTGATATTAAGTCTTTCACTGTGAGGCGTTTGCTAAGAAGGAAGGCCTGTACGAATCTGAAACAGGAACATTGGTAAGAGAGATGACAGACTGTCTTCAAGATCAGGCAAGAGGCTTAGCGTACCTTCACCTTGTTTGCAGGTCCGCAAAGGCACTAGGCCACTACTGGGATCACGAACTTGAACATAGACACCTAAACAGATGACAGATGATATGTGAGCATTTTAGCTACTGCAGAACTTAAGATGGGAAATTCTTCCAGGAGCAATGAGCTCCGTGCTCCTTCATGCCAGCATTAGCACGTTCATTAAAATCCAGGCAGCAGGTCTTAGCACTCCAGCAAGTGACCTATTCTCATTCATGCAGTACAGTTCTCCAGCCAGGGAAAGCCACGTAGCACTGCAGAGGCACAGGAGCACTAACACTAGCTGTGCTGATCATAAGAAGGTCAGAGCTACCTCAAACATATTTCTTGTCTTTGATATCAGAAGCACCCAGACTACAGCAATATCCAACGCTTGGCCAACGAGAGCCAGATGAATGCATTAACGTATTGTGGCACAGAGCGTGGCAGCTTCCCTGAACACAGTGAATGGGCCGTACCGAGTCCAGCATGGCTCCCAAACCACAGCTGAGCTGGGGCTGCTGACCCCGGCTCCTGACCAAACACTTCAGCCCTTCTTTGCAACGAAGTGCAAGTGGGCATCAACTAGGACATGCAATGCAGGAAACACTCTGGGAGACAGCGTCTCAGAGCCCCTAAACTGATGACGTCTCCTTGGTGGGGTTAATACCGGTGACCAAACAGGGGTCCTGCACTGAAACAAGTGACACTGGCAGAGTTCTGCTGGTGAGCTGTCTTGATCAACTCAGACCTCAGTCTCCAGGATTTATTCTTAAATACACTGGCTGACCTCAAGAACCTTGATGGGGGGCTTCAAGTAGAACTTCAGGGCTACACAAAGAAGAGACCTCCCCTGTTTCTTCAGCACATGGCTGGTATTTGTTGACATGCCCTCACCCTGCAAGTCACAGGAGACTTGGAGGCAAACAACAAATTTGGTTATCTGGCTCGGACACTGCTCTACCACTCAGTTTTGAAGCTGCTAAGCCGTCTTCCTTGGAGATCACACCTGAAATAGAACAAAAAGGACACTGCTACATCAAGGGAAGTGTCTAACCAACCCACACAGCTGCAGAAGGCAGATGCAGAGGTGCTGAGATGTCTAGGTTTGAACACACAACAAAAGCAATGCCGCACACCCAAAAGGGCTTCAAGTGCCTGCAGAGAGCCTCCACTAGTTTTAACTGTTTCAAGAAGACAGTTTAAGAATGATCCAGCACTGTATTGCCAGGCAAAAAAGTTGCTTTGCAGCCAGCTGTCAAGACACAGAAGGGACAGAGACTGGGGGGGAAAAAAGAATCCATGCTTCCTTCTCAGAAATCACTGCAAGGAATGGAATATGTTTGACCTGAAAAGCCACACCAGCAGAAAAAAACTCCACTAGGTCTACATGCCTCCCAAAAAAAAAAAAAAAAAAAAAAAAAAAAGCAAGCTCGCCAGAGTATCTCTCTCCCTCTCTTTCTTAATCCAGACCCCTCTACTTTACATACGCCACAGATTCTTTCCCCATAATCTCCAAGGAAAACCCTTTTATTCTTTACACAAACTCCTTTTCTGTCCCCAACACCTCACCACATTGCACCTCTTCAGGAGCATTCATACAGGCTACAGGTCAACGACAACACAGTGCAAGACCCATTGCTATTTGGCTCACACTGCATTCATGCAACATTGCTTCAAATAGCAGAGGATTTTAATCTTGATCAAACACCAAAAGCCAGTTGCGTGAGGGGGAGAAGAAATCAGAAAATCCAGAGATTCTTTCTTCAGTTCCAGAATAACATTTATACAGCATATGAGGGGAAAAAAAACCCATAAAACATTATCCTAGCACATACACACGCAGTATAGCTCACACACTTCAAAACCGCAACTCAGACCCGAGCTACATGCAGAAGTCTTTCAAGAGGTTATTTCAGTGTATACTTGCAAAAGCAGGTGATGGTGCTGAAGATTTCCTTATGAATAAAAATAATGTAGATACGAAGTAGCGTGCCTATGTTTGAAAGATGCCTGATGCTGTTTCCAAACAGCAAGTCCATGACCACAAAACAAAGGGAGAATCTCAATCTCACCTTTCCTTGCTTGTTACGCTTGCTGAGGCTGATGGGCAGCTACTTGATTTAACGAGCATGAATATTATGTTTCACTGGAATTGACATCTTCCTGAACTTTGAAGCACGACGTTTGGGTAGGTATGAAAACTTAAAGGCAGAAAGTGAGGTGTCACAGACTCCTTCCCCCAAACTGTACCGTTACCCTATTTCTCTTTTTATTGTCCCACAGCGATCAATAAGGTCAGTGTTCTCTCCCACGTAGCTGTCTCATCCAAATTCCTCTCCTCTGCAGCCACAATATTTTAAATCAGCAAACAGGAGAAATTTAAATTCACTATTCAATTTGATTCATTTGGCATTTGTACTCTCCTCCCTCTCCCCCCAAGAATGAAACCAACTCAGTGTACTGAAGCATGCTAAGAAGGTCACTTTAAAAAAATCATTTGTCTTTAGGCAGGAAGATTCTTTTACACTGCAACTCGAAGCGTTAAGCCACATAAGTTGCTTAACCTGTACATGTATGTTCCTTCCACACTAGTGTGTAAGTTCCAGTTGTAAATCTGGCAACCAAATAGATCCTTTCTGCTTGCCAGTCCTTCAGATTTTTCAGAGTTAAGAGATCTTATCTTTTTATTGATTCCTCTCCCCCTTTGCAAGCATGGAATGAAGACATGGCCCTTTTTCTCCTTAGCTTAACTAAATTCAAGATTCCAACATTTTTGCCAGTTCTGACAACAAAAATATCTCTGCATCAGAAGTGGCTGTTACTAAAATCTACTACTGCATTTCAGCAAACTTTATTTCCATATCCTAAATTAATTATTTCTAGTACAACATATTTTAAGCTCTTTTTTTTGTTTGTTTTATATCACTGGGCATAAACTTAGTTTTAAACGTATTACTGTTCAACTGTCATAATTCTAATACTTTAACAAAGTAGTTTTACATATTCTTTAACAAGCCGATTTGTCTAAAAAGCTTTTAAATACTTCCCTCAGTTCAAGTCTAGATAATGACATCATAAAGGGAAATGTTTTTGTCAATTGCCATTCAGAGACAGAAGTATTTGAGGCCAAAAAAACAAGCTGCATTCTCCAGAGGAACCACCTCATTTTACCATCAATCTGATGAACTACACTCCATTCACAGAAACAAAATCCATCACAGTTAGGATGCTGTCAGAAATCAGATACAGCCTGGCCGTAACTGTGACCCACTGCCGCTTTAACACAAAGTGGAGGATCAGGACCTCCCAACATCATCTCTACTTGGTATGTATGAACAAAAGCAACTGGAAACTGTGCAACCAAGATACTAAACATCTGCAGATAGATCTGAGATCTCCTGTCTTGGAAGGTTAATCGTTAGCCTTGACAGAGAGAACAGGCTACAAAGCTCTGCTTGGAGCTTCACATGAACACCTTCCACCATTGTTTTGTCCCTGGGTCAAAGATGCTGACAGCTAACAGAATTCTTAAGCAGAGAAGACACAGCTGGAAAACTTTTTTCAGCTGAGACTATCTCACCTTCTGCACTGGTATTTTAAAAAGGACAGGTCTACAACAAACATATTAAAAAAAAAAAAGTATTATCTTCCTTGTTCTCGATAGTGTCAAGACTGTCCACCAATTGCCTCTGGCAATTTTTTTCACCTACAAAAAAACACCTGGAGACAAAGAACTGTGCTGTGAGGGAACAGCTCCTTTCCTATGCACCAGACACTTGCAGCAGGTGAGAAGAAGCAAACGTTAAGAACTGCAGATTCCAGACACATTCTGACAACAGCTGCCCCACACACTGATCCATCCGTGGATTAGCAGCTGGTACTTTCACTTTGATGGGACAGGAAGGCACCTGAACTAACAGGAGGAGGAGACAGCATCCAACTCATTCACCCGCACAAAACAAGCCGCTGGAAATCCACCTCTGAACGCTTGATAAGACACCACAGCTTGCTACTGTACTCCTGCAAGGAGGCCATGGAAGCCGTCGGCAAGAGGAAAATTATACTGTATATCCACTATGCCTCTGCTACTAAAATTTTAAAAAACAAAACAGCAAAACCACACACATGAAGAACGTGTCTGCCTTCTCAGCATAGCTTATTTCTACCCTACCTCCTGCCCAAAAAAAAACCCAAAACAAAAGAAGCTTAAAATCTATTTTTGCATCCATCACCTACATATAACAAGGTTGTATAATCAAATGAATCATTTAGGCCAGCAGTCTGAAGCTTGCAGGTGCCTAGATCACAGAACTACGCATCAAAAAGGAGAAGTGCACTGATCACTTTCCAACAGAAGGTAAAACTTAACACCTCTTGTTTGCTGAACTATGTCATTCTTCCTAAATGCTTCAATTGGTGGGAATCTCCTCCAGCTGCCTCCTGTGCTTTTTCTGAAGTACTTGGAAGTGCAAGAACAGTCCCCCTAAACACCTTTTTGAAGTCTGGAATGACAGCAAGCTTGAGCTTTCTGTAATTAAAAGTCTACCATCTCCACAAAACACCTAGTCAGTGCAACATCTAATAACATTGTACTGTAATCCATTCACAGAGGGCTTGTAAGAAATAGGCAAGAAACAAGACAGAGAGCAAAGCTTCAATAAAGCAAGCTGGCTGGCACAACAGCTTGAAGAAATAGATTATGAAAGTAAAATGACATGACTCTGACAGGTCAAGAGAAGGGTTTTTTCTTTTCAGGAAGAAAAAGGTGACAGAACATGCAAGAACCAGCAAACAGAAAAGCGAGTGCTTTAATTAAGAGCACAGAGCATGTTTCATGGTAAGCTCATGTCAGCACTAGACACCGGCCCCATTCAACAGACACGATTAAGTTAAGAAAGACGCTCTGCACAATATTCACATTTCCATTTAGACTCTGCTTACTACAACTGTTGTTCCCACAAACCTGGCACTGAATAAGAAAATCACACATTAGAAAGCAGCATAACCACATTTATCTGCTGCTGCAGAACCTCCCGCATCAGGGTAAATAACCAGGGCTATAGACTCACTGTACAACATAACAAGCAGCTCCTGTCCATACTCCAGTCAAGCCAAGGGGAGAGCCCACTGCAAGCGCAGGTCACAGTTCTGTAACTCAGGACTGCTGAACACTTTGAATCATGAAACCACAGACTCATTTGCATCATTATACAAATACCGTTACGCTGTTTCAGAACAAAAACTAGGACAGTCGCACAGTAATGTATCTTACTGCATAGACTTACAAGCTCAGGAATCTAGACTTTATAATCTATCATACAACACAGACATAATCCAAGAGCCAACAGAAATCTAAGAAATCATATCAACCATATGGGCTCAATAAAGCCTACAGAACACATGCATCACCCCGGTTTTAAAGAGAGATACACAAGTTAGAGAACTCTGTTCACACAGGTCTAGAAAGATCAGTGTTTAAAACACGTACTGAGGAACAGCAGGCTGGTAAAGAGGCGAGTGCTGAGCGATATGGGCACTCAACATCCACATAAAAGGAAAAAGGAACAGAAATACAGAGACCACAAAAAGTGATCAAATGTCAACAGCAACCAGTATTAAAAGGGAATTAATCTCTACCCTTCCCATTTCTTTCCTCCTTGATTCTCCACAGATGCCTCATTTTTAAATGGATCACAGGATCCCAGTACAAGTCCTTCACACAACAAAACAAGCTTCCCTTCTCAGCAGGTCTCAGATGTAAGCCTCTCCCCAACAGATAATGCTGCTCCACTACCCAGCATTACAGAACGTGGCAGTCAGCACACACCTCCACAGCTCACTGCCCATTTCTCCACACTACCTCCACACACGCTCCTTTGACCCACAGCCTGCCACGGAACGACCCCCTCACATATTCTTGCTTCTTGCAATCACTAAAAGAGGGTAAGCCTCTACTTTCAAAAGCCTCCCACGAGCAGTAACAGTAGTGGGCTGCTACTTGAGTCAGGATTTCTTCTGGCCAGAAGCACGTCGCACAGCATCACCTAACCCTGCTCCCAGCAGCCCCAAACCAGCATCAATATGAACACGACTGTCCCCATGAGGAAGCCCACCCTCAGATACTGCCAGTCAATAAAGATGCGCCAGTCTTAACAACGGTGGGAGATTTAAAAGCTGTATCTGTGCAGACACAGGCAAAATAAATATGAAAAACGTTAACGACAAGAAGAAAGGCTCCAAGGCCAGGCACGGAGGGAGGCAGCACATCTGCCGCCCAGGGCCTGCCCCCTCCTCGGCAGCCTGAGGCAGCGAGACCCACAGCTTCCCACCCACGAGCGCAGAGGCCTCGGGCCCTC